>NW_028143131.1:0-262205 GCF_977018435.1 Lepisma saccharinum | reverse complement strand
GGCTTGATGAGGTTCTTGTATTTTTCGTCGCTGCTAGATTTGACGCGATTCTGCGTAGCGTCGTTGTTTTGGTACAAGGCATCCGTCATGATCAAAATTTCCTTGTAACTTTGGTAATCTTCGTCTGTGTAATCTCTTGGCTGCTTTTTTTTGGTGATGAGTTCCCACAGTCCAACCGTGCCGGGATACCTGTTCCAGCTGTTTTTCTCACCCAAATTGACTTTCACCTTGTCACCCTCGAACGTGACTTTCGATTTTCCGATTTTCCAAACCACGCCCTCGTTGAGTTCCATGGTTGGGTACAATCCGAAAACCTCGTTTTTCTTGAACTTAACTCAACGGCCTGTTGATCAATCAATTTTCGGAACGCTGCTCTTCTTGCTGGAACAGTGACGATTTCGAATTCGCGACGATCGACATGACGAGGAAACCCAACGACGGAAAATACAAAAACAAAATTAACGACTTTCTAAACGTTGCAACGTTGTGAGAAACGTTGAAGTCAATTTGGGTGAGAAAAACAGCTGGAACAGGTATACCGGCACGGTTGGACTGTGGGAACTCATCACCAAAAAAAAAGCAGCCAAGAGATTACACAGACGAAGATTACCAAAGTTACAAGGAAATTTTGATCATGACGGATGTCTTGTACCAAAACAACGACGCTACGCAGAATCGCGTCAAATCTAGCAGCGACGAAAAATACAAGAACCTCATCAAGCCGATATGGAACCAGGTCAAAACAGGCAGCGGCGTCAAACTCTACAACAACCTGCCCAAAGAGTTTGTGTGGGTTGACGACGTGCGCAAGCTCATAGACAGGTTGTTGGTTATTGCAGGAGAGGAGAATGCAGGCAACAGCAACTTTCGCAACGAGAAGGTAGGAATTGTGGACATGGTTAGCTCCAAGCTTGCCAACTTCATTGCGAATGACGACAAAGGCATAGGGTACCTCATCAAAATCATCAACACCCTACCTCCGAAATTTTGGAACGTGGCCGAAGGTCGAGGTCTCGTGAACGACATCATCAACAAGCTACCCTTCAAGATGCACTTGCCAGGTTACCAGTACCGCGGCCCCGGTACCAAACTCGAACAGCGACTAAAAAGAGGCGACAAGGGTGTGAATCCCCTGGATGCTGCATGCAAGGATCACGATATTGCCTACAATACCAATACCGATCTCGATGTACGTCATGATGCTGCCAGAAAGTTAGAGCACGCAGCTTTCGGGAGACTCGTCAGCAGAGACGTCTCGCTGGGCGAACGGGTCGCCGCATTAGGTACGACCATCGCCATGAACACAAAACAAAAAAAAATTGGGGTGGGGTCTATAAATAACAACCTACCCGAACTGCTCTGTAAAAAATAATGATCAAGATATGATCACCAAATCCTCTGACGGCATCCCAGGGAGTCACAAGCAGACAGGTATTATCGTTACGTTCAAACCAAACTCTGAGTTCATGGAGCCAATTATCTACACACCCTCCCCACCGATATACTTTCCTGTATATCGTAATCGCATAGACAACATAGAATTAGCAGTGACAAACAAAAAAGGGGAGGTGGTTGATTTTGCAGGAGCCGCGACCACTGCCGTCGTGGAGATTAACATATAATAAATAGCCATCATGGAACAAATCGAAAGTTACGAGTTGCAGTCCTTCCCTCCCAACCGTCGCACGTTTGCCAACCTTAACGAAGCGAATCGAGAGATAGAATACGATGTGGACGTCGGGGATGGATTCATTCACCCTCACAGAGCTGATTTGTACGTCAAGTTTGATGTAGTGAAGAGAGACAACGGCGAAGCATTTCTTGCCAACGCAAACCTAAGACTCGTAGATAATTTTGTGCCGTACCTATTCTCGCAGGTGGAAGTTAGAAAGCACGGCACCGTCATCGATAGGGTTGACTACCCCGGGATTACCTCGACTGCCGTGGGAACACTGAAACTCTCCAAGACCGATGCAGCATACTACCAGGCAGGGGGATTCGAAGCAGGTACAAAAATCAAAACTCAAAGTCACACAGTACTGTTTCCCATGCGTCTGCTGCCCGGTTTCTTCTCGGACTACAAGGAGATCATGTGGAAGGGTGGTTTGCGCGTCACTTTTCGCAGAGCTGCCAACGACAACGACGCACTGATGCGATACAGCACTTTGGGCCCGGACGGGACTACCTTGCTTCCCAACACACTACCCGACGCTGCCAAGTGTATTGTAAGGTCCATGGAGCTGCGCGTGCCAGTGGTAGAATACGAATCAAACTATGCTCTCAAGTACAAAGCCGACATCCTGAAGAATCCTCAAGTGTCCATTCAGTTTTATGGCTACCAGTGTGTGCAAAAACCTGCTTCCGGCAATCATTTCGAATTTGACGTAACCACGCAATTCAACAACATTCGGTACGACATGCCCGAGTTTGCAGCCGTACTCTTCCAGACAGGAAGGGGTAACAATCAGGAGAAAAATTCAAGCCAGTTCGACAACTGCAAGATTAAGAACATTTACCTCAAAAATGGCAGGAACGAAGTTTTCCCACGTGAGAACTACAACCTAAACATCGCAGAAGAGGACTACCTGAAACTGTACGAGGCGTACACAGCTTACAAACGAGTGACTTCCGGTAACGTGGACGTGTACTACAATCCAAACGAGTTCATAGCTCGCAGACCCATGTTCGTCATCAACACATCTAAAAGAAAGCAGGTGGTTGTTAACGATCGCACCAACATCAAGATTGTGTGCGAGTTCCACGATGCCTTGCCTGTCGACACTCTGTGTAGCGTCATCCTCATCGCGGAGAAAATTTTTGTGTATGATGTCAGGAACGAGCGAGTAACCGAACAGTTTTAAGAAAAAAAATATATACTGACCAAAGGTCCTTTGTTAACCTGCAACGCTGTGTCCAGGATGTACTGCAAGAAGTAGAGGTTGATAATAAAACATCTTCTTACAATATATATACACACTGCCTGTCAACACCTTGTTTTGTGGTCAATCTGAAAATATAATAAAATTAAATCATGCTTGAGCGCGCAAAGGAACTCCCCCTTTGGCCATGCACATGCCCCTTAACTTGCCCCCGTAGGACACGTTCTGTTCTCTTACGAGAATTAATATAGGTTGTCATAGAACCCTCCAATTCATGACTTAGCAAGAATCTGTTTGGTGATTCATCACGTACACCTATACGTGAGAAAAAGTATGAATAGAACCTATGTTCGGAAATCCAAAATGGCGACCGGAAGTGGCGTTATCTTGGAAACGGTAAGACTTAGGAGAAATCTGTTTGCGAATTCATCACGTACGCCTATATGTGAGAAAAAATATGAATAGAACCTATGCTCGGAAATTCAAAATAGCGACCGGAAATGGGGTTATCTTGGAAACGGTAAGACTTAGGAGAAATCTGTTTGCGGATTCATCACGTACGCCTATATGTGAGAAAAAATATGAATAGAACCTATGCTCGGAAATTCAAAATGGCGACCGGAAGTGGCATTATCTTGGAAACGGTAAGACTTAGGAGAAATCTGTTTGCGGATTCGTCACGTACGCCTATATGTGAGTAAAATATGAATAGAACCTATGCTCGGAAATCGAAAATAGCGACCGGAAATAGGGGTTATCTTGGAAACGGCAAGACTTAGAAAAAATATGTTTGCTGATTCATCACGTACACCTATACGTGAGAAAAAGTATGAATAGAATCTATGTTCGGAAATCGAAAATAGCGACCGGAAGTGGGGTTATCTTGGAAACGGTAAGACTTAGGAGAAATCTGTTTTCGGATTCATCACGTACGCCTATACGTGAGTAAAATATGAATAGAACCTATGCTCGGAAATCGAAAATAGCGACCGGAAATAGGGTTATCTTGGAAACGGCAAGACTTAGAAAAAATATGTTTGCTGATTCATCATGTACGCCTATACGTAAGTAAAAATATGAATAGAACCTATGTTCGGAAATCGAAAATAGCAAACAGAGAGATCGAATACGACGTGGACGTAGGGGACGGGTTCGTTCATCCTCATAGAGCGGACCTCTACCTTGAATTCGACGTGGTAAAAAAGGAAAGCGGATACGCGTTCCCCGCAGCAGCAAACTTGATACTCGTGGACAACTTCGTGCCTCACCTGTTCTCGCAGGTGGAGGTGAGGAAACACAACACCGTCATCGACAGAATAGATTATCCAGGCATCACATCGACGGCAGTGGGAACGTTGAAATTATCCAAAACGGACGCAGCATACTATCAGGCAGGAGGATTCAAAACAGGAACCAAAATATCGACGAGAAGTCACACAGTACTCTTTCCCATGCATTTGCCCGAGGATACCCTATGCAGTAGAACGTGGAGAGAAACCTTAGTAATTTTTTCGAGTAAGATGTTGGCAACACTGCAAGAAATTAAGACTTATGCCTTACAAAAACAAACCATTAAGGCAAGCCTCACCGAGCCTCATTTTCGGTCGCAAAACTCTCCATTTGGGTCTACTTATAACACAAAGCCAACTCATGCAAGCTAACAAACAAATTTACTCACGCTAGTTAATTTCAATCACAATCACAATATTCTCCTTGCAGCTCACAATAAAAATAAGACCTGATGCCCTCGAGCTTCTAGTTTTATTAGTCGAGGAGTAATATGTAGGTTAACAACATGGGCCGCGTCCGAATCGACAGCAGATGTCACCTAGAGCACCGTTCCATCCGGGGACTCAGCCAAACTCCGTTGTCCGAATTCGCGACAGACGTGGAGTCGGAGGGAAGAGCAGAGAGGCGCGACAGATGCACGCTTGAACTCGCTGTGACGCTGCACTTGGCAGCCATATTCTAACTTTCACTTTGTACAGGCAACATATACTGATTAGAGGATGTAAAACTCAGTTATACTTTAACATTTTATCAATAATACTAAATGTAGAAAAATTGTAAATGATGAAATAGCATGTTACATTTTTAATATGAGTAGTAAATAGGTAGAAATCATTGTCATGTTTGTTTGGCGTCTGCCTTCTGCTTCCGTGCGATGCGCCTGCGCGCCAGAGCGCGGTGGGTGAAGTTCGGACTGACACCTAGCGGGAAAAGTAACAACCGTACTACAAGGGGACATGTAGATTCGGACGACTTGGACGTCACTTCGACGGCACGCAAGAGCAACAGGAGAGAACAGGAGGGAGCACTTGCCAATCCGGACACGGCCATGGACTAGTAGAAATCCGCTCTAGAAAATAGTTCTATACTTCAATTTTTAGCAATATCATTTTCCTACTTTCGTAAATTCATCACGTCACCCCCACCAATGCTGTTACCTGACGTCATTATTTCTCAACAGTTGGCTGAGCTGATGTGAAAATTACATAGCATCATCTGTGCTGAACACGAATTTTTGAACAAAATAAATAGGTCAGCATGAAATTCCATCATTATTGTTAGCTTTTGAAAAAAACAGGAAGTACATCCGCCACTGTGAATAGCCAGAAATGCTGCCCCCTCCCAATCATCCATCTCTCTCTTACAACAGCGTGTGTGTGCTGGCAACTCTCTCTAGTTGCAGGTTTTTTAGTTAACTCGTAATCCCCGTCAAAAACTACAGTAACATCATAATATCATATTGCACAGAAGAGGGAGGACATCGCCCACCACCGTTGCCAGCCATAAATCTCTCTCTTTTCATCTTACAGCAAAGTTGGCATCTCTATTTTTTTTAGTTGTAAGTAAATTGCCAACACACTCTAGTTAATAATGCTACATATTATACGCACACACGCACGCACATACTATATTACCATCCACCCATCTCTCTCTTTTACGGCAGTGCGTGTTTGTTGCCTAACCTAACCTATCTCCTTGTTTAGTATATGTAGGTTGGCAAAAATTGCTTTATGCACTGTAAAGCAAGCCTCAAGCAAAGTTGCCAGCTCCTTGCTTTAGGCTAGGTTAGACAAAAAAAAAAAGCTGTAGGTGAGTGTTGGCAGCTGTCGGTTGTTTAACTCTTCCCTCTCTCTCTTCTCTCTCTTTTTTGTAAAAAGTTATGGCAAAAATACCAGTAGGTTGGCAACCTTGCTTTATGCACTGTAAGGCAAGCCTTAAGTAAGATTGCCAGCTCCTTGCTTTAGGCTAGGTTAGACCTAGTTAGGTTAGGTTAGGTTAGGTTAGGGTGGGTTAGGTTAGGTTAGGTTAGGTTAGGGTGGGTTAGGTTAGGTTAGGTTAGGGTGGGTGTTGGCAGCTGTCGGTTGTTTAACTCTTCTCTCTCTCTCTCTCTCCTCTCTTTTTTTTTGTAAAAGGCTATTGCAAAAGTACCAGTAGGTTGGCAAAAGTACCAGTAGGTTGGCAACCTTGCTTTATGCACTGTAAGGCAAGCCTCAAGTAAAATTGCCAGCTCCTTGCTTTAGGTTAGGTTAGGTTAGGTTAGGTTAGGTTAGGGTGGGTTAGGTTAGGTTAGGTTGGGTGTTGGCAGCTGTCGGTTGTTTAACTCTTCCCTCTCTCTCTCTCTCTCTCCTCTCTCTTTTTTGTAAAAGGCTATGGCAAAAGTACCAGTAGGTTGGCAAAAGTACCAGTAGGTTGGCAACTTTGTTTTATGCACTGTAAGGCAAGCCTCAAGCAAGGTTGCCAGCTTCTTGCTTTATGCACTGTAAGGCAAGCCTCAAGCAAGATTGCCAGCTTCTTGCGTTAGGCTAGGTTAGACCAAAAAAACCTTGGTGATTTTTTCGAGTAAAATATTGGCAACACTGCAAGAAAATAAAGCTCATGCCTTACAAAAACAAACCATTAAGGCGAGCCTCAAGCAAGGTTGCCAGCTCCTTGCTTTAGGCTAGGTTACCCCCAAAAAAAAACCTTGGTGATTTTTTCGAGTGAGGAGTTGGCAACACTGCGAGAAAATGAGGCTCATGCCTTACGAGAGAAATCCATTAAGGCGAGCCTCACCGAGCCTCACTTTCGGGCGCAGAACCGGCCCACCTGCACTACTTGTGTTGGCAAACCACCTGCAACTAAAAAAATAGAGATGTCAACGTTGCTGTAAGATGAAGAGAGAGAGAGACCTACGGCTGGCAACAGTAATAAGCGAATGCGCCATATCGTAATTTTCCAACTCCGTATATCGTGACTTTTGTAAACCTCTCTCGGGGGAACGATGTGCCACACACACACACACACACGCGCGCGCGCGCGCGCGTGCTTGTATTCTTAAATAACTAACAAGAACAATGAATCTTTTTGGCTTCCCCAAACAGATCAACATGGAGACTGCACCGCCAAATTTCAATAACCTCTTACCTTCCGTGTTATCTAAACTCAATGGTTTACTGATCGTTCACCTCAACAGCATTTGGACGAAACTGAATGACGATGTGGGCAAGATGTTTTATGTTTTTAATAACAATTTACATTTCTACGAAATTCCGATCGACGGGAAACTTCAAATCACCGTGAATCCGGTGAACGCAGGCGAAATCAATTTGAATTTTGAATTTGAATTAAAAATTTTGGGAGCGTTAGCACTTAGGCTATTTTGCTCCCGTCACATGATACGGGGGCCAGCCCCTTATTAATACAAAGAACAACTCTAACGTTGCGTAACTAAAAATCTTAAAATGTTCTGACTTTCGTTAAAAGCTGAGGCTGTAAAGGGGCACGCAGCACACATAAGGACAAAAGAACAGGACAATACAAACAAAATTATACTGGCCATGGGGCCAGTCGCCAGAGCCTCGTTAGTCTTCAGTCCAGGGTGTACTGACGTGGAAGTGAGGTTGACATTTGGGTGTACAACGTGGAAGGTCACCCCTTACACCCCGCAGGCGAAATCAAAATTTCTACCGGCAAGAACATTTTTCGAATCAAGCACGACAAGATGCTTTCTAACATTACGTACGATGTTTCCGCTGGAGATTACCTGTACGTGGAACTCCTCGGAGATTACGACAAACTTATTCCTCTCTTCGTAGAATTACGAATCGTCTATCCTATTATAAATAACCGTTAACCAAAAATGCCTAACGACATTTTCGGCAACACCAAGCGTGTAGACCATGCAGAAGAGATTCTCATGTTGGACGTTCGAGTTAAGAAGTTGAGGACCGATTTGATCGCTTTGCAGGAGACCTTAAACAAAAGTTGAGAGTCGGAAATCGCCACGCTCCAAACGCAATGTCTCGACCCCATTCTGAAAATCGATTCCGAACTGAAGACGCTGATAAAAAATTATGTCGACGTACCTTCTTACGACAGCGTTCAAAATATACAGTTGAGCGTGGATTCGCTTCAAAATGATTTGGCCAAATTACAGCAATTTCAATCGAAAAATGAAGATTTGGAAAAATTGAAACTAGAAATCGAAGAACGAACTTCCGCAATCGAAAAGAATTTCTCCGAACTTCAAACCGTCGTGAACGATATAGACGCAGAACGCTTGCACGTCGTCGTTTCCAAATTACAAGAAGAATTCACCAGCACGTTGGAAGAAATTAAATCCAAGTTGCAGACTTTGGAAGATACAATGACGAACCTACCATCGTCGGACGAACTGCAGGTCATCGGTAAAAGCGTCGCGAACATAAAAATTCAATTGGAGGCGTATGGAGATTTCGAACACATTCAAACCACCATCGCTACGCTTCAGGCGTCTCTGGAATTGATCAACGAAGAAATTAAAAATATTCACGCTGAAGCGAGAGCGTTGACGAGCATTCAAGACACGTTGAGCACGGTTCAGCAGAAGATCGAATATTTAGAAAATTTGAACGTCGAAACGAATCTCGCTCATTTTTTTTGAATTTTTTGAATTTAAAATTTTGGGAGCGTCAGCACTTAGGCTATTTTGCTCCCGTCACATTATACGGGGACCAGCCCCTTACCATTACAAATAACAACTCTAACGTTGCATAACTAAAACTCCTAAAATGTTCTGACTTCTATTAAAAGCTGAGGCTGTAAACGGGCACTCAGCACACACAAGAACAAAAAACAGGACAACACACACAAAATTATACTGGCCATAGTGCCAGTCGCCAGAGCCTCGTTAGTCTTTAGTCCAGGGTGCACTACGTGGAAGTGAGGTTGACTTTTGGGCGCCTACGTGGAAGGTACCCCTTACACCCCAATCTCGCTCATTTTCATCACGTACTCGACAACATACAGGGTGACTTGGGATCGTTACGGACGAGCGTGCCTTCGAGCGAAGATTTGGAAAAATTGAAAACGGCGGTGACGGCACTATCCGATTCGAGCGACATCAAAAGTTCGTTGAGCGATCTCGAGAGTAGGGTGGCCAATCTCCCCACCTCCAAAGAATTGCACGCTTTGAAAAGAAACATATCTCGAATGCTGAAACGACTGGAAACGGAAACGGCGAACGTGGAACAGATTCGAGACGAAATCAGTTCGCTGGTGTCGACGCTGCCCACTTCGCAGAGCGTCGCCGACCTTCACACGCAGTTTACAGAGATGCGAAGCATCGTGAACGATCTTACCGAGAAGAGCTCGAAATTGAATCAAGTCGAGAACCTTCAGAACATCGTCCTCAACGTCAGAGATCAAGTTGGAGAGCTGGAATCCACGCAGGAATCGACGCTGGCCTTTTTCGGTGCCAAGTTGCAAGAACTAAACGAAAACTACAAGCAGTTGAACGTGGAAGTGAAAATCAAACCGTCGTTTTCTACCGTAACGGATACCATAGTCGAGCATTTGCTGCCCATCGAAAATAAACTCGGACAAGTTCACAGTAATCTCGTCACCTTCGACACTAAATTCGCCAAATTGTTCACCTTGCAAGCCATCGAAATCAACAGCGTTCCCAATCAACAGAGAATCTCCACGTTCGTCGAAGGTAACAAACTGTACATGTTGCATCCTTATCATCCGTACTACAAGTTTCTCCTCGATGGGACAATTCAGATAAACGAATTTTCGTACTGGTCTCACGGCAGAAAAGCTAGCGTTCCCACCATGACCTTAATATCGAATCGTGGTGTCCAGAAAGCGGGAAACATTCCTCTGGCACGTTGGAACGAAACGCGCAACATATATGAAATACACGAAGACGAAGATCTCACCGTTTTCGACGTGAGTGCCGGCGATAAGCTGATCATTCAAAACACGAGCGAGGTGCCACGCTCTTTGAATCCCATCACGCTGGTGCTTCTCTTGAAACGTAATCTCTAAACAAAAAAATGTCTAGGCAAGCCATCGTCGAAGAATTGCATAAACCTGCACGCCGCAACTACGAACGTTTGGCTGTGGTAACCAAGGGCATCGACGACCTCTGGCAAAGCGACCTCGTGGAGATGAGTAGCGGCAATTTGAAAAACGTACATAAATGGAACAAGGGCAACAAGTACCTTCTCACCGTCATAGACACGTTTTCGAAATTCGCATGGGCTCTACCTTTGAAGGCGAAAACGGGATCGTGCGTCGCGGAAGCATTCAAATTAATTTTTCGCGAAAGCGACAGACGACCTCGGTTTTTGCAAACGGACAACGGTAAAGAATTTTACAACGCCGTATTCCAAAAGTTTATTCAAAAACATGGCATTCGACATTATTCGACCTTCAGTCACATCAAAGCCAGCATCGTGGAAAGATTCAATCGAACCTTGAAAACACACATGTGGAAACGATTCACGCTTCGGGGAAATTACAAATGGGTCGACATCCTGCCGGAACTCGTCGACACCTGTAATGATACGGTACACAGAACGATAGGCATGAAGCCAGCTGACGTTACGAAATCTGACGAGCAGCGTTTAATTTCTACAGTTTACTGTCCAAAGTACACACCCACGACAAAAAAAGCTAAATACAAAATTGGAGACCGGGTGAGGATCAGCACATTCAAACGCACCTTCGAGAAGGGGTTCACAAAAAATTGGAGCACGGAACTCTTTACGGTGGTTCGAGTTCTACCCGGAAACCGACACACGTATATAATAAAAGATAGTAGCGGCGAGATTTTGAAAGGAAGATTTTACGAAGAGGAACTCTCTAAAACGAAACACCCCGACACGTACCTCATCGAGAAAGTATTGCGTAGGAAAGGTGACAAACTGTTTGTCAAATGGCTGGGACTTCCGGAAAAGAGTTGGATCGACGCGAACGAAGTGATCTTGTGAGTACGTGGAACGTGGTGAAGCGTCTACCGGATCCGGAAAGTCAAACGAGAAAAAAAAAGAACGGCGAGTTGCTTCCCGACAGCATCCGCTGTCTGATCGTAGGTCCTTCGGGGTGTGGGAAAACGACACTGCTCGTGGACAATTTTCTCCTCGCACCGAATTGGTTAGATTGGAAGAACAGGCACCTGTACGTGTTCTCGAAAAGTTTGGAGCAAACCAAATACCAACAACTGATGAAACTGTACGATGGTCTGGACATTGCAACGTTCGCCTCGGAAATAAAACCACTCGACGATTGTCGTGAAAATTCAGTCGTTGTGTTCGACGACGCCATCCTGGAAAATCAAAATGAAATTCGCAACTTTTTCACGCAAGGTCGTCACAAAGGAATGGATTGCTTCTACCTAGCTCAAACGTTTTCCAAAATTCCAAACAGTTAGTACGCGACAACGCTAATTTCATATGTTTGTTTCGTCAAGATCACACCAACCTCAAGCACGCGTACGATGACTACGTAGGCGGAGACATGAACTACAATCAATTTTCGGAACGCTGCTGCTCTACTTGCTGGAACGGTGACGATTTCGGATTCGCGACGATGGACATGACTAGGAAACCCAACGACGGAAAATACAGAAACAAAATCAACGACTTTCTAAACGTTGCAACGTTGTGAGAAACGACGTGTATAAATAACGTCATGACGAAACGAAAAATCGAGGACGAAAATCTCAAGCTTCGCGATTACCTCGCGAAACGCTTCAAAGGTTGGAAATCCGAGAATCGCGGATTCTACGAAGAGAAGAAACGTCAGGATCAACCTGTGATCGATGCCATCAGCGGTCTAGGTAAAGAAATTAAAAGCGTCACGGAACAAAATAAAAATTTGATCAACGAACTCGTACCGCTCGCAGCTAAAAGTTACCCCGTACCCACGCCCATTTCGAGCATTCCTTCGACGCCGTTCGAACTGAAGGATGCACCGGCACGACGTCGAGCCATAGGTAGCACGTCGTCGTCTTCGGATAAAATCGAGTTGGGACCTTTGGCGCGAGACTACCTGAGTACGGGGAAATTCGACAAGGATGAAGTGTTCGGATTGTATCCCAGCATGGAAACCAACGAAGGCGGTGGTGTGGTGTGGAAGATTGGGAAATCGAAGGTGACCTTCGAAGGCAACGACATTAAAGTCAATTTAGGCGAGAAGGATAGTTGGGCCAGATATCCGGGTACGGTGGGACTGTGAGAACTCGTTGCCAAAAAGCAGCCGAAAGATTACACCGACGAAGATTACCAAAGTTACAAGGAAATTCTGATCATGACGGATGCCTTGTACAGTGTCTCTCAAAAGTTTTAGGACAACGACATTTTAAACTAGGCAACCCAATTTACACAAGCCGTTGGTGGGTTGCGTGCAGAGTTAGGCTCAATTTCAGGGTTGCCACATGCACAATAGATATTTATAAAATACGCGAAAGAAATATAAACAAGTATTATTGTATAAAATTATTAAAAATATCACTATTATATCGCAAATTACAAAATTCTTTCTGAAAGAAAAGAATAGGTTTTCTAGTATTTCAACGCTGATGAGTCTACAGTAAGGAAAAGAGGTGGGAGGAAACGAAAGGTCACAAAGGAGAGGAGAAAGAGAAAGCGAAAGGAGAAGAGGAAAAGTAGAGGAGAGAAGAAAGATAGGATAGACGAGGAGAGGAGATGTAGTGAGGAGAATGGAAAAAGATTCGAGGAGAGATGAGGAAAAAAGAACAAAGAAGAGAAAAGATGGGGAAAACGATAGGAGAGGAGAGGAGGAGACGAGAAGAGGGAAGTGGAGAGTAGAGTAAAGGAGAGAAAAAGAGAAGAACGAAAAAAGAGAGAATAGTGCAGTGGAGTCGAAAATCTAAGACAGGAAAGGAGATAAGAGGAGTGGAGAAGAGTGGGATGGAGATAAGATGCGAGAAAAGTAGGGAAGGTGATATGAGATAAAAGCAGAACGGAAAGAGGGGAGAGAAGAAGGAGAAGGAACTGGAGAGAAGAGGTAGTTGCAGAAAATATCGTCTGAGCGGCAAGAATGGATGCATTGGTCAAATTATCGACATGAAACATTCAATAACATTTTGAAATGGATTGGAGAATATATTAGATCGGTGCGAAATGCCTTTTGGCTGAGTTCGGAGCAAATTAAAATCTTCCATGTAAGATCTTTGATTTTACCTGCGATTACACCACTAAAAAAATGAACGTAATTTTTATAATTATTCAATTTTTCTCCACTTCTCGGTTCGTTGAAATGGAGATTTTGTAATTCAATATTTCCCCTCCCCCCATCGTTAATTCCAAACTGAATCATTCCGTTTCACACGGCGTGGACAATGAACACAATGGGATATGTCTAAAACTTACGAAAATTTTCTGCCCCCGGAAGGGTTTGAACCTACGACCATTAGATTGACAATCCTGAACGGTAACCACTACCCTACAACCTTTAGCTCCTTAAACCAGGTAGAAGAACCACTACACTACGCCTTTACCTTCGAATGAAACAATATTTTTTTTTAAGTATTGTGTCCCTCCAATATTGTAAATGTCGTTTGGTATACGTGTAGTTGAACTTTTAGTTTAATTTTGATTTGCTTTCTTGTAGTATAACCGATATCTTCGAGAAATAATTTTCGAAGTGATTAAAAACAGAATGCGAGAACTTATTATTGTGATTAGACATTACTAATGGAAAATATCTAGAGGCTTGAATATTACAGGACGATGTTCTTTTCCTGTGATACTGTAACAGACAAAATGCTTGTTTACTGATGCAAGTCTCGTGTCCAGAAGAGTCTTATGAAATGTATTTGCTGTTGCGTAAGATAACAGGAAATAATTACACCGTGTGCGAACTACCAAATCTGTGCAACGTTATACGTAAACAGGCGGAAAATTTTATTCATAAAATCACTTCACATTTGACAGTGTTAGTCAAGAGAGACTCGTGGGACACTGTGTTAAGGTGCTGGACTAAATCCTTCTAATTTTTCTTCCTCGAAGAGCAACAAATTCTAAGGAAGAGCAACAGTGATGATCTTTCTAATTTCTTTTAAATGCTTACACTTTCCTTTAATTGGGTTAAAAATAAATAAGAATATTGCTTGCATTTCTGTCATTGACGTAGACCAGAGAGAGAGACAGACAGACAGGCAGATATTACAAAATAGTTCAAATAGTGCAAGCGCCATTAAAAAGTCATGATAATTCTATGTAGTGTACTTAGAATTATTCACAATACAATAAAGAACATGTCTAATTGTGAGTTAACAAAAAAAAAACAATAATAAAGAGACATTTTCGCATCACGATTGCAGTTCCAAAAATGTCGGGACAGGGATTGAAAGTAACGCACTGTCCTGACTAGATCGGTGAATCGGACGTCTGGTAGCCTTGCATCAATGATTATAAAACTAAAACCACCCAATGTTGCAGACTTTTGCGCAAGAAACAGATTCATTTATACAAGTTCAAAATTGAAATTTTTACACATTTCAAAAATCGACGATGTTATTTTCGTATTTATTTATTTATAGGTTCACAGTTAAATATTTTAGGGTTCGAGGGGGAAGCATGGCCCACATGGCCCCTTCCCTGGGAACTGACCTTACGTAGACAGTTGAAGAATTTTGAATTTTTTGAATTTAAAATTTTGGGAGCGTCAGCACTTAGGCTATTTTGCTCCCGTCACATTATATGGGGACCAGCCCCTTATCATTACAAGTAACAACTCTAACGTTGCTTAACTAAAAATCTTAAAATGTTCTGACTTTTGTTAAAAGCTGAGGCTGTAAACGGGCACTCAGCACACACAAGGACAAAAAACAGGACAACACACAAAATTATACTGGCCATAGTGCCAGTCGCCAGAGCCTCGTTAGTCTTTAGTCCAGGGTGCACTACGTGGAAGTGAGGTTGACTTTTGGGCGCCTTAGAAGAAGGCCGCCCCTTACACCCCGACAGTTGAAGAGAAATTTTGGAGAACCTTTCTATTAAATTTAGTATTTACATTCACCTTATGCTCAGATAGGTTAAACCGTTTATTGACAATCGTAAACTTTTCCTTTAATAGATAATATTTGGTTTTAAACGACGGGAGAACATTGGTCGAATTTCCTTTCTTGCTCTTTACTTCTACAATAGCAATCGCGTTCGGAGACCGTGAAAAAAATTACTTGGTTTTCAAAGGCAGACAAGCTTGGTAGTCTAGCTTGCTCGCGATCAATGTGACTCACTCACGCTATTCAAGGCCGCTTCTTATCGCAAAACACTGGTCTTCGATGCACAGTGTCTGCACGCAGCACGTTACAAGTGACCAGAGTCGAATTTTAAAGAGAATCTGAAGAATGGTAGATATCATCAGAGGCGGCTAGGTAGGCACCAGCTCAACTTGCAATAGTTTAAGTGATAATTCCTGACAAACAAAAAACCGTATTGAATAGTTATTGGGATAGTAATACATGTATCCGCTCCTTTTTAACAATGTAAGCTCGTAGACAATCTGTATTCCATTTATTTATATTGACAACTTGGTCAACCGGAGGTTATTTTATCGCCTTCGATAATCGAATTGTCTGATCGATTATTTTTTGTTTACCCAGGAACATGCCCCATAGGAGATTTCCCAGACCGGGTTACGCTACTCACTCGTAGCTCCCCAATTTCTTCACGATGGTGGGTTGCCACCGGTCCCATACACAGGCCGGGAACCTAGAGAGTGAGCATAGGCGGACTCGAATCCATGCCGTCCTGCAGTCGGAGGTCACGGAGGAGGACTTTTCTTATTTTACCTTTGGCTAATCGCGACGATGAGGATGAATAATGAATAGAAAAACAAGAAGGCCTCGCACAAAGTAGAGGACGATCTTCAACCTCTTAGAGACGAGTTCAAGCCTTAAATATGAGGATTTCAACCTTAGACGACCTCAATTTCAAAATTATAAACAAAATGACTACTTACACTAAACTTCTCATCAAGGCCAAAATAGTTTGTAACTGTGAAACTACCCCTGAATACAAATTGACATTTTTTCCATGTGAGTAAGAATTAAATGTGTGGCATACAGAGATACCTTTTGAGGAACAATTAACTGTACCCTGTCCCAGTATCTTTGGAGCAAAGCCGCGCATAGCGGAAGAGAAGTGGAGAGAGGGGAGAGGGGATCGGGAAGGCTGGTAACTGCAGTGGCTTTCCTCCCTCCACGCAATCCCATTCCTCTCACGTGTTCATCGCTGCTCAGATACTTGTTTTCGTTCACCTGCTCCAGAGATAAGTGGGACAGAGTGTAGTTCGCATACATGTAGCAAGTAAAGAAACTTATCCCAGAATGAAAATTCCACATAGTTTTAAAACGTTTGTTTAAGCAATGAATAACTGGAAGCGGATCACACATAATTCCCCTGCCAAAATCTAGTGGTCGAAAATTAATTTCAAGACATTTCATATCTATTCACCATATTCCAAGTTATAAGGAACTATTTCGTTGATGTTCATGAAACCGTTATAAAATTACAAATAAAATATATTCACAAGCTTAGATACTAATACGAAAAAAGAAATTCAGAGTTAAATTTCAAATGCATGTGTATAAAGTAATTCTAGAAGTACAGAGCTATATCTGAGTATTTAACTTCTTTTTTGCAGATAACGTTTACAATATCGAGGCGACAGAATAATTAGGAACAGTAGCTCCAAGAAAGCAAAGGGCGTAATGTATTGGTTAGAGTTCTTGAAAGCATTGATTGCGGTCCCACGTTCGATCCTCCATACTAGATGTTCCTTAAAAAAGAATCCCTTCCATTAAACAAGAGCATGGTAACATTATTTGTAATAGCAGTATATAGCCTAGTGGCTACATTGTTCTGCATATGGAATTTATAAATAAAAATAAACAAATAAATTAATTGATATTTTTATATATAAGATCATGAATTATGATACTGTAATTATAATTGTGTACTGCTTCAAAGACATTGACAAATATTAATGAAATAACTATTTATATGTGTGGCAATTCAGGACATAGTAATTTTACCCCTTTTCCCACTTGAGTTCAATGCAAGGATGCAAGGATGTGTAAAAATTTCAATTTTGCGTGACCTTCCTTATTTTTCTATTCATTATTCATCCTCATCGTCGCGATTAGCCAAAGGTAAAATAAGAAAAGTCCTCCTCCGTGACCTCCGACTGCAGGACGGCATGGATTCGTGTCCGCCTATGCTCACTCTCTAGGTTCCCGGCCTGTGTATGGGACCGGTGGCAACCCACCATCGTGAAGAAATTGGGGAGCTACGAGTGAGTAGCGTAACCCGGTCTGGGAATTCTCCTATGGAGCATGTTCCTGGGTAAACAAAAAATAATCGATCAGACAATTCGATTATCGAAGGCGATAAAATAACCTCCGGTTGACCAAGTTGTCAATATAAATAAATGGAATAAAGATTGTCTACGAGCTTACATTGTTAAAAAGGAGCGGATACATGTATTACTATCCCAATAACTATTCAATACGGTTTTTTGTTTGTCAGGAATTATCACTTAAACTATTGCAAGTTGAGCTGGTGCCTACCTAGACGCCTCTGATGAAATCTACCATTCTTCAGATTCTCTTTAAAATTCGACTCTGGTCACTTGTTACGTGCTGCGTGCAGACACTGTGCATCGAAGACCAGTGTTTTGCGATAAGAAGCGGCCTTGAATAGCGTGAGTGAGTCACATTGATCGCGAGCAAGCTAGACTACCAAGCTTGTCTGCCTTTGAAAACCAAGTAATTTTTTTCACGGTCTCCGAACGCGATTGCTATTGTAGAAGTATATATTCTCTCAAAAGAGCAAGAAAGGAAATTCGACCAATGTTCTCCCGTCGTTTAAAACCAAATATTATCTATTAAAGGAAAAGTTCACGATTGTCAATAAACGGTTTAACCTATCTGAGCATAAGGTGAATGTAAATACTAAATTTAATAGAAAGGTTCTCCAAAATTTCTCTTCAACTGTCTACGTAAGGTCAGTACCCAGGGGAGGGGCTATGTGGGCCATGCTTCCCACTCGAACCCTAAAATATTTAACTGTGAACCTGTAAATAAATAAATACGAAAATAACATCGTCGATTTTTGAAATGTGTAAAAATTTCAATTTTGCTCTTGTATAAATGAATCTGTTTCTTGCGCAAAAGTCTGCAATATTGGGTGGTTTTAGTTTTATAATCATTGATGCAAGGCTACCAGACGTCCGATTCACCGATCTAGTCAGGACAGTGCGTTACTTTCAATCCCTGTCCCGACATTTTTGGAACTGCAATCGTGATGCGAAAATGTCTCTTTATTATTGTTTTTTTTTTTGTTAACTCACAATTAGACATGTTCTTTATTGTATTGTGAATAATTCTAAGTACACTACATAGAATTATCATGACTTTTTAATGGCGCTTGCACTATTTGAACTATTTTGTAATATCTGCCTGTCTGTCTGTCTCTCTCTCTGGTCTACGTCAATGACAGAAATGCAAGCAATATTCTTATTTATTTTTAACCCAATTAAAGGAAAGTGTAAGCATTTAAAAGAAATTAGAAAGATCGTCACTGTTGCTCTTCCTTAGAATTTGTTGCTCTTCGAGGAAGAAAAATTAGAAGGATTTAGTCCAGCACCTTAACACAGTGTCCCACGAGTCTCTCTTGACTAACACTGTCAAATGTGAAGTGATTTTATGAATAAAATTTTCCGCCTGTTTACGTATAACGTTGCACAGATTTGGTAGTTCGCACACGGTGTAATTATTTCCTGTTATCTTACGCAACAGCAAATACATTTCATAAGACTCTTCTGGACACGAGACTTGCATCAGTAAACAAGCATTTTGTCTGTTACAGTATCACAGGAAAAGAACATCGTCCTGTAATATTCAAGCCTCTAGATATTTTCCATTAGTAATGTCTAATCACAATAATAAGTTCTCGCATTCTGTTTTTAATCACTTCGAAAATTATTTCTCGAAGATATCGGTTATACTACAAGAAAGCAAATCAAAATTAAACTAAAAGTTCAACTACACGTATACCAAACGACATTTACAATATTGGAGGGACACAATACTTAAAAAAAAATATTGTTTCATTCGAAGGTAAAGGCGTAGTGTAGTGGTTCTTCTACCTGGTTTAAGGAGCTAAAGGTTGTAGGGTAGTGGTTACCGTTCAGGATTGTCAATCTAATGGTCGTAGGTTCAAACCCTTCCGGGGGCAGAAAATTTTCGTAAGTTTTAGACATATCCCATTGTGTTCATTGTCCACGCCGTGTGAAACGGAATGATTCAGTTTGGAATTAACGATGGGGGGAGGGGAAATATTGAATTACAAAATCTCCATTTCAACGAACCGAGAAGTGGAGAAAAATTGAATAATTATAAAAATTACGTTCATTTTTTTAGTGGTGTAATCGCAGGTAAAATCAAAGATCTTACATGGAAGATTTTAATTTGCTCCGAACTCAGCCAAAAGGCATTTCGCACCGATCTAATATATTCTCCAATCCATTTCAAAATGTTATTGAATGTTTCATGTCGATAATTTGACCAATGCATCCATTCTTGCCGCTCAGACGATATTTTCTGCAACTACCTCTTCTCTCCAGTTCCTTCTCCTTCTTCTCTCCCCTCTTTCCGTTCTGCTTTTATCTCATATCACCTTCCCTACTTTTCTCGCATCTTATCTCCATCCCACTCTTCTCCACTCCTCTTATCTCCTTTCCTGTCTTAGATTTTCGACTCCACTGCACTATTCTCTCTTTTTTCGTTCTTCTCTTTTTCTCTCCTTTACTCTACTCTCCACTTCCCTCTTCTCGTCTCCTCCTCTCCTCTCCTATCGTTTTCCCCATCTTTTCTCTTCTTTGTTCTTTTTTCCTCATCTCTCCTCGAATCTTTTTCCATTCTCCTCACTACATCTCCTCTCCTCGTCTATCCTATCTTTCTTCTCTCCTCTACTTTTCCTCTTCTCCTTTCGCTTTCTCTTTCTCCTCTCCTTTGTGACCTTTCGTTTCCTCTCACCTCTTTTCCTCACTGTAGACTCATCAGCGATGAAATACTAGAAAACCTATTCTTTTCTTTCAGAAAGAATTTTGTCATTTGCGATATAATAGTGATATTTTTAATAATTTTATACAATAATACTTGTTTATATTTCTTTCGCGTATTTTATAAATATCTATTGTGCATGTGGCAACCCTGAAATTGAGCCTAACTCTGCACGCAACCCACCAACGGCTTGTGTAAATTGGGTTGCCTAGTTTAAAATGTCGTTGTCCTAAAACTTTTGAGAGACACTGTACCAGAACAACGACGCCTCGCAGAATAGGGTGAAATCGAGCAGCGGCGAGAAGTACAGGAATCTCATCAAACCGATTTGGAACCAGGTCAAAACAGGCAGCGGCGTCAAACGCTACAACACGTTACCCAAAGAATTCGTTTGGGTGGACGACGTTAGGAAACTCGTGGACCGATTGTTGGTGATAGCCGGCGAAGAGAATGCAGGCAACCGTAATTTCTACAACGAGAAGGTTGGCATCGTGGACATGATCAGCACGAAACTTTCCAACTTCATCGTGAACGACGACAAGGGCATAGGTTACCTGATCAAAATCATCAACACGCTGCCTCCGAGATTCTGGAACGTGGCCGAAGGAAAGGGGCTCGTGAACGACATCATCAACAAGTTACCTTTCGAGATGCATCTACCTGGCTACCAGTACTGCGGACCGGGTACCAAACTCGAGAAAAGATTGGAGAGAGGAGACAAGGGTGTGAATCCGTTGGACGCCGCATGCAAAGATCACGACATCGCCTACAACACCACGCAGACGGATCTGGACGCACGTCACAAAGCAGACAGAAAATTGGAGCATGCAGCTTTCGAAAGGTTCGTGAGCAGAGACGCATCGTTGGGTGAACGGGTCGCCGCACTGGGTACCACCATCGCAATGAACACAAAACAAAAATTGGGGTGGGGTATATAAATAACATAGAGTAAAAAAAAACTTGATATATAAATAACACATCGTAAAAAAAAATAATCTTCGGTATATATAAATAACACACATCGTGAAAAACAATTAAATTTCTCTCTAACACTCTGAAATTTTTTTTGATATGACAACTGAAAAAATGAGTGATCTCCAAGCATTAAAACAAATGCTAAATTTGTCAGTCGAGTATGTAAAAATTCAGGAATTGGAAGTCGACAAACCTTACACGATAACTTCCGGTTCAATCGTTTCTACCCAGTATGGTCCCAAGGTACGCCTGTTGCTCAACGCACAATACAGTCTATTTTTACCAGATCGATACGCTAACATGTTATCCGACGAGAAGCTATCTATTTTAATCGAGAACAAAACTCGAATCGTGTACAAGGGGACAAAGGAACTTCTTGGCAAGAAAACGAAGCACGTAATAGAATTTGTGTAACGACTGCGAGGCCGTGAAAAAAAATCTCGGAACATTTATATATAAATAACATACCGTAAAAAACTACACGAGAAAAAATCTCAGAATATATATATAAATAACATACCGTGAAAATAACACATAGAGCATCAACATGAAGCCCAAGGGTGTCGTGTACCAGATACCATACTCCAATCTTAAAAATCTAGGTGCCCTCGATGGGTTACTCACCAAGAAACAACGCGAGAAGAAACGTTCTTGCTTGAGCAAAGGGCACGGAATGAAATTACTTCTCAGCACACCTCAATTGAGACGCTTGCAGCGTTCGCGGAAACAGCAAAAGGTCGGAGGTTTCATATTCAGCATCCCGGCCATCCTGGCAGCATTGGGGGCCGTTGGAAGTTTAGCCGGCGGAAGTGCCGCCATCGCGAAAACCGTCATCGACTCGAAGAAGAACAAGGCGGAATTGACTAGAATTTGAATTTGAATTTAAAATTTTGGGAGCGTCAGCACTTAGGCTATTTTGCTCCCGTCACAGTATACGGGGGCCAGCCCCTTACCTCTACAAATATCGTTGCATAACTAAAAAATTTAAAATGTTCTGACTTCTGTTAAAAGCTGAGGCTGTAAAGGGGCACTCAGCACACATAAGGACAAAAGAACAGGACAATACAAACAAAATTATACTGACCATGGGGCCAGTCGCCAGAGCCTCGTTAGTCTTGAGTCCAGGGTGCACTAACGTGGAAGTGAGGTTGACATTTGGGTGTACTACGTGGAAGATCACCCCTTACACCCCAACAAGGCGGAATTGGAAGAACAGAAACGTCACAACCTGGCCATGGAGAAAAAAGGGGGCAAGGGCGTGATGAAAAAGTTTAAAAAAAGAAACAACAGCACTCACCAACCGAGATATTGAATCTCTGATCGGACCGTTACAAATCAAACACTTCAGAGGAGTTTTCATGTCCGACTCGTTACCTTCAAGCGTTAAAAGAAAAGAATGCGGAGTAGTCAACTTGGACGGTCAAGAAAATCCAGGCACGCATTGGATATGTTACCACAAAAATAATGATAAAGCATTCGTTTTCGATTCTTTCGGAGGTGTTCCACCTACAAATTTAATTCATTATCTGAAAACGAACAAAACCTCTATATACTACAACGACGTAGGGTAGGTAGTGGTTAACTCGATGTGGATGGTTTTTCCTGCTGACAGGGTGCAACGCTGCAAGCACCGACCATACGAAGCACTTGGCGTCACTGTTCTGAATGTTCAGGACGGCCTTTTTTGCCGCGATGGAAGGTGGTAAGGGGACGTAGCTGGAGGCGGAGAGAGGCGTAAACTTGCAAAGTTTGATGCACAGTTCGTGAGGCCCCCCACACAGCGAACCCCCCGAGCCCTCAGCTTCATGTTCTTCTTGTTTCGCCACCAGCTCCTCGGCAAACTTGTTGTAGATGACCTCTAGGTTTTCGACATCCGCCAGATGCAGCGTCTTCGCCTTGGTGTTGTGGCAGAAGCTGTAAATTTCATCGGACGGCTTCTTGTACTGGCAACGTAGCGATGCGTAGAATTTAGTGGAGGAGTACGTAGCCAGTGCATTACAAAAAATGGAAATTATCTCTGCTCGCTTCTCCTCTAAAAAGCTACGATCGTCGCATAAGCCCTCCGAAGTGAGGACAAAATCCTCCAACAAACGCTCGAAAGCAGATTGGTTCGCTTTCGTCATACGCTTGACGCGTTTCGTGGGTGGTGCATTGATGGAGGCTGCTTCTACCTTCCTCTTGGTGGAGGTCGAAGGCTGAGCCCCAGATGTACTTTCGCTTAGACAAGTAAGCTTATGCTTCTTGGCATACGCAATTGTGATGCGTTTATTGCATCCGGAACACAGTTCGGTGGCAGCCAAATGCTTGCCTGGCACGCAGGTGCGACAATGTCTTGCAAAATGTTTGCTTGATATGCTTGTTTTGCACACAGGGCAACTTTTCATGGAGCGCATTTTTTTTGGGGTATGTTTATTTATATGTGATCTGTTGGTGGTAGAGTGTTTACGAAAAAATATCTTATGAGAAAAATTTTGTAAGCTAATTCTAATTAGCGTTAGTTTGGGGGGTTTATTTATATATGGGTGGTGTTGTCTTCCTCAAATATGCGCTTTAGTCAACCCTATAAAAAAATTTAAAAAAATATATATAAGAAAAATATGATTGTAGATAGAAAAAACACAATAAATATTGTATGCATGTGTAATTCTATTTAGCTTATTTTTGCTACAAGTAAGTGTAAGTGGCAAGTAAGCTGGTGTCGCTTGAAGTTGGCAATAGAAATATTTTTTCCACACTTAAGTAGTGGGGTTTATGCTACGGACAGGACCGGAAAGGAAGAGCATCCCCTCAAGTAGCTTTGCTACACTTAAAACTTGCTTAACATGAGCATATGAGTTTTTTGAGCAAGTGTGGAATCTTGTCTAATCCAAGATTTTTGTAAAAATGCCCTCGGGAATTTTTCAGAAACGAAGAGCTCTCTTAGATTGATTTGTTTATACTTAAAACTTGCTCAACATGTTTATTTGTTTAAGTGTAGCACCTGCCTAACCCAAAGAGTTTTGTAATTCGGAAAGTATTAACTCTCCTCAAGCAGATTTACAAAAATTGTATCAGCCAGTCTATAAACTTGTATCCATACCAACCTATACATATTTACTTCAGGTTTAAGTTCAATTGGATACCATTCAATTTGATTATCTAATATTAAAACAATGCAATATGCATAGCCTACCTCTAGAATTGGTCCGTGTTTGCATGTTCCTTCCCCCTCTGCGTCAGTGTGTGGAATTCCCGAGACGGTAGTATTGATTTTTTTCCTCAGCGCAAGTATTTACAGAAATTCCTGAATATTGCATCAGCCAGTTATGTGAGACTGACTGAGGGGGACAGACGTGTTGATACAGTGCTTCTCATACTTACTGGTTTAAATTCATATTGAGCAATATAAAATCTGATATTTGTTGTAATCTACTCATATTTAGAGTCAAGCTTATATTTGTCCCAGCCTGTTATACATAACAAGGTTATTGCTATTCAAGACATGCATGTCCGTGCAGTCATTTGCGCTGGGTCAATGTGAATGATTTTTCACTTGTAAGCTATTGGCTTTACAACCTGTCATAAGATTAATATTAATAATATTAATCCATAGAGATTAGATTTGAATCCCAGGAAATTTTATATAAATACCAAAGCCAAAAATATTAAGTGTATACACACATATATACATATACACATACATACAAATCACAGTGCTGAACCCAACTGATATTTTTTATTCAGTATAAAGTTTTGAATTGAAACCCAGGAAATTGTATATAATAAACAACAGCAAAAATGCCGAATCAAAAATATTGTGACCAATGCAATAAAAATATATCCAGCTCTAATTGGGCCAGACACCAAAAAATTTGTAACCCAGACAAATACAGAACTCCCACAAAAATTTGCCCCAAATGCCATAGAAAATACAGCATGCAATACTTCACATATACACATAAAGATACTTGCTCTGTACAACCATCTACATCTGGTCTGAAAAGAAAGCACGAAGCACCTGTTAATACCAGAGCAGCAAAACAGCTACGCCATGCACCTATCCGTAGCAGTTTTAATGCCCAACTTAGGGATTACCGGTTTGTATCAGAGCCAAGATGCGGCATTGAGAATTTCTTGAACAGTATAAATTCTGATCTGCAGGCAATTCTTAATGCACAAAATGGCTCTTATAAGCTATCCCTCAAATTGTTTGTACAATATAAGAAACCAAATGGCACAAAATTTACACAGCCCCACATAACAGAAACTGTACCGGTATATTCAAATGCAAATTCAGACACAATAATAGGCAATTTGATAGATCAATTAAATATCAAACACTCTGAATTTGCGGCAAAAGAGTCAGGATGGAGCCTATGTGGCTCTCCACACAAGCTCTATGTTAATATTTCTGAATTCACTCCATTACAAGGATCTACTTATGTGCCTTTGCCTGCTAATATCAAAAACAAAAGAGCCGTGGTCAATATAAAAAACGCCGACCAGAAATGCTTTTTGTGGTGTATATTAGCTGCTTTGTATCCAGTTTCAAGCCATCCTGAGAGAATAACTTATTACAAACAACATGAGCACGATTTTGATGATGTAATGGAGGGTTTAGAATATCCAATGTCAGTTCAGAATATTGATAAATTTGAAAAAAAGGCCAGGCACATCAATGGCAAACAATTATCTATTAATGTATTTATTTGTTCCACTGGCAATTGCCCGATAGCACCTCTCAGAATCAGTACAATTGATGATGAATCTGCTATTCCGATTGATCTGCTTTTAATTGAAGGAGATGATACATACCATTATACTCTGATACATAATCTTGAAGCTATAGTCAGAACACAACTAGACAAATCTAATAGAATATTTAAGTTGTGCAGAAGATGTTTAACTGTATTTGATGGTCAAAAAATGGTAAATGGTGTTTGTGAAAAAAATGCAGAAATTGCTAAAAACAAGTTAATTGAGCATCTGAAATACTGTGGGAACCATAAACCTGTTCATATGGTGATGCCCAATCCAAGTGAAAATTGCAAATTCAAAAAGTATGAGGCCTTGTTGGAACACCCAGCATTTATTGTCTATGATTTTGAATCGAATCTCAAATCTCTTGCATTCTGTAGCCCAGATCCAGAAGAATCTTCAAGTACACCATACCAGCTACATGAACCTTCCAGTTTTTGTTATGTAGTTGTACGGGATGGTGTTGTTAGTGAGCCATACTTATACATGGGACCAAATGCCATCAAAATATTTGCACATAGAATAGAAAATGAGTGCCGTGACATAGCATCTAACATCTTATTAAAATCAAAGCCTATGTTGCCTTTAACAGAGGAACAGATTGAGGATTTCAACAATGCAGAAAAATGCCCGGTATGTGATTCTGAATTTTCAGATAAAAATATCAAGGTGAAACACCATTCTCATACAGATGGTCGATATAAACAGGCCCTGTGTAGTAGCTGTAATATTAAGATCAAGAGACCAAAATTTATCCCCATATTCTGCCATGGAGCATCCAATTATGATTTCCATCATCTGATCAGGTACGAGGGGTTTGACAAGCAGAATTTAAATATTTTAGCTGAAAATGATGAAAAATATATATCTATTAGCAAAATAATTAAAGTTGATGGTGTTCCTATTTACATAAGATTTCTTGATTCTTACAGATTTTTACCTGCTAGCCTGGCTACACTGGCCTCTCAATTATCTGATGATGACTTGAAAATCACACGTGCCTCGTTTCCAAATCAGGACCTGAAATTAATTAGGCGGAAGGGTGTATATCCATATGACTATGTCACAGATTTTTCTAAATTTGATGAGTGTTCCCTGCCACCACAAGAAGCATTTTACAGCAAAATCAGAGGATCTGGAATCACTGATGAAGATTATCACCATGCCAAGTTGATGTGGAACAATTTAAAATGCAAGACATTTGGTGATTATCACATGGCATATTTAAAACTTGATACGACCCTCTCAGCTGATGTATTTCAGGCATTCAGAAAATCTTCCATGCAAAATTATGGACTGGACCCAGTGTATTTTTACAGTGCCCCGGGCCTAGCATGGTCAGCAATGTTTTTCAACACCAAAAAGCTATTGGATCTGATCCACGATCAAGATAAGTATCTGTTTATGGAGGAATGTATAAGAGGAGGGATGGTGCAATGTTCCCAGAGATATGCCAGAGCAAATAACAAATACATGCCTGATTATGATCCAGCACGGCCATCAAATTATATACTTTATGTGGATGCAAACAACCTCTATGGTCACGCCATGATGCAAAAACTGCCATATGCAGAGCTTGAGTGGGTTGAAGATTTCAATATTGAAGATCTTCAGAATTTTGATGACAGTGAACATGGTCTCATCTTTGAGGTTGATCTGGTATTTCCAGATCATTTGCACAATAAATTTTCTGATCTGCCCCCAATTCCCGAGGTTCAGTGCTCACCTGGCTCTAAACAGAGGAAGCTCATGATGACCCTGGAGCCGAAACAGGGATATGTCACATATTACAAAAACCTACAGTTCCTGATGAAACATGGTGTTCAAGTGACCAAAGTTGGCAAAGTTTTGAGGTTCAGGCACTCAGAATGGTTGAAACCTTATATTGATACAAATACGGAGCTTCGAACATCAGCAAAGAGCCAATTTGATAAGAGCTTGTTTAAATTGATGGTGAATTCAGTGTATGGCAAAACAATTGAAAATGTCAGGAAACATACCGATGTTAAAATAATTACTGACCCCAGCCTGAGCAAAAAATTGGTTGCAAAGCCCAACTTCAATTACAGAAGAATTTATGATGAGCACATGGCACTTTTCAACATGATGAAAACAAAAATCAAATTTGATAAACCTATTTATGAAGGGGCTGTGATATTGGAATCGTCCAAATTACATATGTTAATATTATATTATGATGTGCTGAAACCTTTTTATGGTGATCGTGTAAAATTATTGTACATGGACACGGATAGTTTTATTCTCGATATTCAAACAGAAGATGTTTATCAAGATATGTCACAGCCTGAATTGTTTCAATACTTTGATACCAGTGAACATACAAGAATTCAACCCCACAACAAAAAGGTGCCTGGCAAGTTAAAAGATGAGACACTTGGTGATGTTATTGTGGAATTTGCTGGGTTAAGTGCCAAGATGTATAGTTTTAAAACATGTAGTGCTGTTGTCAAAAAGGCCAAGGGCATTGGCAGAGTGACTGTGGAAAAAGATCTCCAATTTGAAGATTATAAAAATTGCATCAAATCACAGAGTTCAATCAGAACATCAGAAAATAGAATTCAGAGTGAGAATCACTTGTTGACTTCAAATATTGTAACAAAAGTGGCTCTGGACCCACATGATGACAAGAGATGTATTTTGTCATGTAACATACATACTCTACCTTGGGGGCATTGTGATTTGAAAAGTGGGAAACAATGCCCAATTCCAGAGCATGATTTGAAATAAATAAACATGCCTATGAACTTATTTGGGTTCAAAAAACAGGCTATTATGGACCTGCCGACACCACAACCCTCTCCTGATTTACAATCTGTAATGTCTAAACTGAGTGGCTTGTTAATTATTCATCTGAACAGCATATTTACAGATAATGATGAAGAAACAGGCAAAATATTGTACATATTTAACAATAATTTAAATCATTACCAATTACCTGTAGGTGGGCAATTGCAATTTATTACAACCCCTGAGGGTGATGTCAAGATTTCAGTAGGGAGAAATATTTACAGAATTAAGCACTCAAACATGATTTCTGGCACTGTATATACTGTTTCTGCTGGTGACTGCTTATATATTGAGGTCCCTGGATCTTATGACAAGCTTATACCCTTTTTTATAGAATTAAGAATCAGATACTCTATAATAAATAACCATTAAAACAAAATGCCTAATGATATATTTGGCCATACAAGACATGAAGATCACAGTGATGAGATTCTGATGCTTGATGTCAGAGTCAAGAAATTAAGAAGTGATTTACAAGCTTTACAAACCACACTCAATGCCAGTCTTCAATTAGAAATTACAAATTTGCAATCACAATGCATGGACCCTCTTCTTAAAATTGATTCAGAACTCAAGTTATTGCTTCACAAATATACTGACCTGGCCACATTGGATAATTTTCAAAGTTTAGAAGAGGCTGTAGCAGCTCTTCAAGCCAAATTTAAGACCCAGGCTAACAACTCCGAGCAATTGAAACAGCAATTAGAAGAGCAGATAAATAATGTCCAGACACAGCTCCAAACAATTGTCAAAAGCATAAAATCACAAGAAGATTTTGATCTAGTGATTTCCACTCTAAAAGAACAGATTCAATCACTCCAAATACCTAATCTAGACCCTCTGAACAATGCCATAGCCGAGGTTAAAGAAAAAATTGAGACACTTGAAAATTTTATGAACAATTTGCCATCTTCTGATGCTTTGAATGCAATAACTCGGAGTGTTGCCAACATCAAGCTGCAACTTGAAACATATGAAGATTTTGGAAAAATTCAAAGTTCCATAACCCATCTTGAAGGTACAATAGCAGCAGTGCAAAGTGATTTGGCAAATGTACTAGAATCCCGATTGCCTGGAATTGTAGACACCCTTGTCAGTGTCCAGCAACAAATCACAAAGCTTGAAAACCTCAACACCGAATCTGAGCTATCTCATTTTCATCACTTGATCGATGATATCCAAACAAAGCTTGAAATTTTACAACAATCCACACCCTCTCAGGCAGATATAGCCCTGCTCCAAAATGCCATGCAAAATGTGGCTGATGCATCTGAATTAAACAATGTAAAATTGGCACTTGAATTTTTGCAGAATACTGTTTCAAATCTTCCCACATCACAGGAACTTAAAAATATAAAGAGGGCAGTGAATAGGATATTGAAATCAGAAGATATCAAGAATATCCAAGCAGAGATCAAACAACTCACTCAGACAGTGGCCACTCTACCAACCAATCAACATATTAATGAATTGCATGCCCTGTTTGAGGATATCAGAAGACAGGTCCATGATCTTACTGCTCAAAATTCAAAATTGGCAGTTGTTGAAAATTTGCAACAAATTGTAGCTAATATCAAGCAACAGCTAGGGACCATGGAATCCAATCAAGCAAATGCCCTGTCTGTTTTTGCTACCCAGCTTCAAGAAATTGTGCAACAATACAAGAAACTTGTTGTGGACATAAAGATCAAGCCAGGCCACGATGATGTTGTTAGGACCATCAATGAGCACCTTGAATCTGTAACAAGCAGATTGCTTACAGCAGAAAAAGAAATAACAGGCATAATCGAGAATCCAAAACATACAGTAATTCTTGAATTGTACAGCATCCCCAACAAAGAATATGATTCACCATTTACACCAGGTGGCAAAATATATATGCTGTCCCCTGCACAATTTTATTACCAATTTTTGGTTGGGGGCACATTGAGACCAATCAAGATCAAATATTGGCATCAGCCACAGGCACACCACTACCCCACCTTATCAATAACAAATGCTGACAACAAACCAAAAATCACCAGTGTAGAATTAGAGGATTTTACAGACCCCAATACATTAGAAACAGCCTATGCTGAAGATGATGACTCTCTGGAATTTAAAATACAAATAGGGGACAAATTATATTTAGAAAATCCTGTAGTCTCAGCTGCTGAACACCCCATAGTTGCAATATTCTTGTTTACATATTATGTCTAGACAAATTATTGTTGATGAATTACACAGACAAGCCAGACATAATTTTAAGAGACTCCCAGTAGTCACAAAAGGCATAGATGATTTATGGCAGAGCGACTTGATTGAGTTGTCAAGTGGACAGTTGAAAAACTTAGACAAAATCAACAAGGGCTACAAGTATCTACTCACTGTCATAGATACATTTTCAAAATTTGCCTGGGCTGTGCCACTCAAATCCAAGACTGGAAAATGTGTTACAGAAGCCCTCAGGACAATCATCAATCATTCAGGAAGATCACCGCGCTATTTGCAAACAGATAATGGCAAAGAATTTTATAATTCAGTGTTTCAACAATTTATTAAAAGCCAGGCAATAAAACATTACTCGAGTTACAGTGATCTCAAAGCCTCAATTGTAGAGAGATTCAACAGAACCCTAAAAAATCTTATGTATAAACAATTTACACTTCAAGGTAATTATAAATGGATTAATATTCTTCCAGAACTTCTACATAAATATAACAACTCGGTCCATTCCACAATCAACATGAAACCCTCTGAAGTAACTTCATCTGATGAGCAAAAATTGATCAGGACTGTTTATTATCCTAGATACCAGCCAACAACAAGAAGGGCCAAATACAGGGTGGGCGATCAAGTAAGAATCAGCAAATATAAGCACTTATTCAAAAGAGGCTTTACTAGAAACTGGAGCACCGAATTATTTACAGTGGTTCAAGTTAAACCCGGGACCCTTAACACATATATAATAAAAGATCACCGAGGAGAAATTCTCAAAGGCCGATTCTATGAACAAGAGCTCAGCAAAACTAAACAGCCTGACACATATCTCATAGAAAAAATCATCCGCAGAAAAGGCAACAAGTTACTTGTCAAATGGCTGGGTCATCCGGAAAACAGCTGGATCGATGCAGACAAAATAATAATATGAGCACCTGGGATGTTATAAAAAGGCTGCCAGAACCTGAACAACAGAATAAAAAAAATGGCAAGTTGCTGCCTGAAAATATTAGGTGTCTTATTGTTGGGCCATCTGCTTGTGGTAAAACTACACTAATGGTTGATAATTTTTTATTGGCACCCAACTGGTTAGACTGGAAAAACAGGCACTTGTATGTCTTCTCTAAGAGCTTGGAACAATTAAAATATCAGCAGCTGATGAAGCTATATGATGGACTGGATATTGCCACTTTTGAATCAGATGTTAAGCCACTTCATGAATGTCTCGATAATTCTGTTGTTGTGTTTGATGACGTTATACTGGATAATCAAAACAAGGTTAGGAATTTCTTTACACAGGGCCGGCACAAAAACATCGATTGCTTCTACCTGGCACAGACTTTTTCTAAAATTCCGAAGCAACTGATCCGAGACAACAGCAATTTTATATGTGTGTTTCATCAAGACCATACCAACCTCAAACACATACATGATGAATATGTAGGTGGGGACTTGAGCTACAATGATTTTTCCAAGTTTTGCAGCAAGTGCTGGAGCCAGGACAGTTATGGGTTTGTCACAATTGATATGACAAGAACACCTAACACTGGCAAATACAGAAATAAAATCAACGATTTTCTAGACGTTGAGACATAAATAAACAACCATGAAACGACCAGTCATTGATGATCTTAAGTTAAGAGATTATCTTGTAAAAAGATTTAAGGGATGGAAATCAGAGAACCGGGGAATTTATGAAAAACACAAACAAACAGAACAGCCTGTAATTGATGCTATTAATAATTTAGGTAAGAATATCAAAACTGTTACAGAGCAGAATCAAAATTTGCTCACAGAGCTTGTACCTGTAGCTGCAAGGAACATATTAGATTATCCATTCACCCCACTTTCCAGTATTCATACACCTAGTCCTGTTGCTCCTAGAAGAATTGAGGCTAGTCAGGATCCTATTGAATTGGGTCTTCTTGCTCAAAAATATTTAACCACACCTAAAGACAACAAAGATGAGGTTTTTGGCTTATATGCCGACACAGAGCTTGATGGCAGCATTATTCATAGAATTGGTAATTTCAGAGTAACTTTTATGGGAGATGATATCATTGTTTATTCAGAATCTCGTCTCGGAGAAAAAGGTGCTTTTGTTAAGTACCCCGGCACACCTGGGTTGTGGGAACTGATGACTAGGAAGAGGCCTGGCAGCTATACAGATCAAGATTATGAGCATTACAAAGAAATATTAATAAAATCAGATGCTCTATACCAGAACAATGATCCCACACAAAAAAGAGTCAAGTCTAGCAGTGGAGCAAAATACAACAATTTAATCAAGCCCATATGGTCACAGATCAAGACTGGCAGTGGAATCAAACAATACAACACCCTGCCTAAAGAATTTGTGTGGGTTGATGATGTCAGGAAACTTGTAGATAGGTTATTGGTGATAGCTGGGGAGGAAAATGCTGGGAACCACAATTTTTACAATGAAAAGGTTGGAATTATGGACATGATAAGCACAAAATTATCTAATTTTATAGTGAATGACCCTAAGGGCATTGGATATCTTATAAAAATTATTAATACTCTACCACCTAAATTTTGGAATGTTTCTGAGGGTCGGGGGCTGGTTAATGACATTATAAACAAACTGCCATTTGAACTACACATTCCAGGCTATCAGTATTGTGGTCCAGGCACAAAATTGGACCATAGATTAAACAGAGGGGATCCTGGTGTTAATCCTTTAGATGCTGCTTGTAGAGACCATGACATAGCATACAACACACATTCCGATCTTGACAAGAGACATGTTGCAGACAAGAAATTAGAAGAGGCTGCATTTGGTAGATTTGTAAGCAAAGATGCTTCTTTAAGTGAAAAAATAGCAGCATTGGGAACCACCATAGCTATGAGCACCAAACAAAAACTGGGGTGGGGGTTGTGAATATGTATATAATAAACCTACAATGAAGGCCAAGGGTGTTATGTATCAAATACCTTATGCAGGTCTTAAATCTCTTAAAACTATTGACAGTCTTTTGACCAAAAAGCAGCGCAAGAAAAAAAATTCTTGTATTGCAAAAGGGCATGGTATGAAATTGTTGCTTAGTACCCCCCAATTAAAAAAATTACAGCAATCAAGAAAAAAATCACATGTGGGGGGATTTATATTTACCATCCCTGCCATCTTAGCTGCTCTCGGGGCTGTGGGGAGCTTGGCTGGGGGTTCAGCTGCCATAGCAAAAACAGTAATAGATGCCAAGAAAAATAGGGCAGAATTAGATGAGCAGAGGCGCCATAACCTGGCCATGGAGAAAAAAGGCAAAGGTGTTAAGAGAGCCATGAATAAGTTTAAAAAAAACAAGAGCCGCTTACAAACCAAGATATTGAAGCTTTAATCAAGCCACTGGGCATCAAACATTTTAGGGGTGTGTACATGTCTGATTCTTTACCGGAACAACCACTCAACAAAGAGTGTGGCATTGTTAATTTGGATGAGTACAAAAATCAGGGCACTCACTGGATCTGTTATCTTAAATATTTAAAAGATGAGGCATTTGTGTTTGATTCATTTGGAGGTGTTCCACCTGAGAATTTAATAAAATATCTAAAATCGGCTAATCTTTATTACAATAATGCCCGTCTTCAAAACTTCAAAGATGTTAATTGCGGACATTTGTGTTTATCAGTTCTCAGATATATGTCTCAAATAAATAAACCATCAATTGAAGATTTTCAAAAAGCCTTGTGGTATCTGAAACATCATGGGGGTATTCCATCTCACCAGCCAAAATTCAATATTGAAACTCAAATTACATGATGACATAGTGTATCCCAAAACAATAGCTCTCAGAGCATTTTACGGCATGTACTTAATCCCAAATATTACACACCACAACAATACAATTGCAGTTGGGGATCAAAAAATTGTCATCACTCCAGGGCAGTATAATCTATCCACTCTAAATGCTCAATTACCCAGAGGTGTAGTGTTAAGTCAAAATTCTGTCACTCACAGAGTAGAGATTGTATCTGCCACGGAGACAGTGGATCTGGGTACTATAGGAGAGCTGTTAGGATTTGAGAACAACACAAAACTTGAACCAGCAATCAAACACACTGCTATGAATATACCCAAATTCTTAGCCATAGAGACTCTGAATATTCACTGTAATGTGGCCGAGGGTATGATCACCAAATCAAATGGCATAGGCACTCACAAACAAACCGGCATCATTGCAACATTCAAACCTAATTCCGAATTCATGGAGCCCATCATCTACAATCCATCCCCAACATTATATTTTCCTGTGTGCCATAACAGAATAGATTACATTGAGTTGATGGTCACTAATGAAAAAGAAGAATTAGTTGATTTTGCTGGAGCCACAACAACTGCTATCATAGAGATTAATATTTAAATAAAAATACATACAATGGAAAATATTGAGAGTTATGAGCTACAATCATTCCCCCCAAACAGGAGGACATTTGCAAATTTAAATCAACCCAACACGGAGGTTGAGGTTGATCTTGATGTAGGGGACGGCTTTATACACCCCCACAGAGCAGATCTATACATCAAATTTGATGTTGTAAAGCTCGATGGAACAGATTACCCGGCAAATTCAAATATAAGACTTGTAGACAATTTTGTGCCGCATCTGTTCTCTGAAATTGAGATCAGAAAGCATGGCGTTGTTATAAACAGAATAGATTATCCCGGCATTACCTCCACGGCTTTGGCCACTCTAAAATTATCCAAAACCGAGGCTTCTTACTACAAAATAGGTGGATTTGAGGCTGGTGATAAAATATTATCTAAGAACCACACTGTGCTGTTCCCGATGCGCCTGTTGCCAGGATTCTTCTCGGATTACAAAGATATTATGTGGAAGGGTGGTTTAAGAATTACATTTAGAAGAGCTGCCAATGATAATAATGCTTTGATGAGGTACAGCACATTAAACCCTACGGGGGAAGCTATGCCTAATACCCTACCTGATGCGGGCAAGTGCATTATTCAGACTATGGAGCTAAGAATCCCCGTTGTTGAATATGAGGCCAGTTACGCTCTTAAATACAAAGCAGATATCCTAAAAAATCCACAGGTTCCTCTTCAATTTTACACATATCAATGCGTACAGAAGCCTGCCTCTGGTACTTATTATGAATTTGATGCAACAAATTCATTCTCCAGTATTCAATTTGACATGCCCGATTTTGTGGTGGTACTGTTTCAGACTAGGAGACACAATAATCAGGAAAAAAATTCAAGTAGATTTGATAACTGCAACATCAAGAACATATATCTTAAAAATGGCAGAAATGAAGTCTTTCCTAGAGAAAATTACAATTTAGACATTTCCAAGGATGATTTTCTCAAATTATATGAAGCTTTTTCGGCTTTCAAAAGGGTCACTACCGGGAATACAGACCTGTACTACACACCAGATGAATTCAAGGAACGGAGACCCATGTTTGTAATTAACACTTCAAAAAGGAAACAAGTTGTGGTGAATGACAGAACAAACATTAAAATTATCTGTGAATTCCACGAGGCATTACCTGAAGACACCATATGCAGTGTCATTCTCATAGGTGAAAAATCATATATTTATGATGTGAGAAATGAGAGAGTCACAGAGCAGTTCTAGAAGCACGATTCAGAGCTTCCCCCATGGCGCAGTGGTAGCATCATTGCCTTGTAATCAAGAGGTCCCGGGTTCGATACCCGGTGGAGGCACAAGTAGTTTGGATCCCACTTTAAAACTGTAGGGCCAGTCCCGATTAGCCTTACTGTGCATAAAATGGACTTAAAACAGCAACTCGAACTAGAAACACGATTTAAACACAGAAACCCTTTGGATATAAAACAATACTTTACCGTCAGAAAATATATTACCTACCCATTTTATAGCTTACGAGCAGAAAAGCTTTTACCTACTAACACAGCACATTTGCCATTGCAATTATTCTGTTGCGACAAGATCAAACCTAAATGCAATTCAGTTTGCAATGACAATATCCAGAAGACAATATTAGTATTTTCCTCAATATGATGGATGGTCCCTGAAAGAGTATATAGTATAGATAAGAATTTCTCTTTGAGTTCCATGACAAATGACATGTAATTTCCCTCGGAAACGGCACAATAGAGGTAATATCAACAGATATAATCTAATAACGATGAATAATATGTTATTCCTCTCTGAAAAGACGCAGTATAGATTATATCTGTTGGCATACAACCCCCGGCCATGCATAATTAATTGTTGGCCGAAACATGGGACTGATCAAAAGATTGGAAAGAACATGCAATGTTTACTTGACCTCCATTCTATTGTATTGATTATGCAGTTTTGCCCCGTATTGTTGTTACCCAGATAAGAAAACTCTGGCGATTCTTAATAGAGAATAGAGAATTTTTTACCAAATTTAAGATCTGGGAGCTATCAACAGGGCAAAATCTCACGTATGGAATGCCACATCTCTCAGGACTCGAACCCAAAGCCCCTTGTTTACAAAACAACAATATTATCATTTTGCCATCAGATTTTATGAGGACTCGAACCCGAACTTTTTGATTACAAGGCGATGCACCACACTCCACTCGGTCTCAGAACCCAATAGATATCAATTCAAGATTCCTGGGATTTTGACAGAAAAACATACTATAAGCTTAATTTCTGGTGTAGCCAAAAATTGACAAGCTTATGAACAAAAATCTGGCTGACGCAACTTTTATAAGTATAAACAAATCAATCTAAGAGAGCTCTTCGTTTCTGAAAAATTCCCGAGGGCATTTTTACAAAAATCTTGGATTAGACAAGATTCCACACTTGCTCAAAAAACTCATATGCTCATGTTAAGCAAGTTTTAAGTGTAGCAAAGCTACTTGAGGGGATGCTCTTCCTTTCCGGTCCTGTCCGTAGCATAAACCCCACTACTCACTTAGAGCACAGTTTGGTCGCACATATTTGTTTTCCCGGCACACAAGTACGACAGTGCCTTTGAAAATGTTTACTTGACACAGCAGTTTGGTACGTAGGGCAATTTTTTACAGAACGTATAATGCAGAGATTTTTTGAGGGTATGTTATTTAATATCCAATGCTGTGCAATGCAAAATATAATTGTTCACTTTTTTTTTAAACTATTCTCTATGACCTTCCTTGGGTTTTTTGTTTTTTTTTCGCCAAATTATATGCTTCTAGTCTCCTATACAATACAATATACGTACAATATTGTCAACAGTATCATATTTGAGCAGGTCGCTTGTCACCTAAACACTACAGCTCACAGGTTGGCAAAATCTGACATGAAAGCAGATAATACGCTTAAGTCTTATTTATATATAATTTTCACGGGCGTACAATATTGTCAACAGTATCATATTTGAGCAGGTCGCTTGTCACCTAAACACTACAGCTCACAGGTTGGCAAAATCTGACATGAAAGCAGATAATACGCTTAAGTCTTATTTATATATAATTTTCACGGGCGTACAATATTGTCAACAGTATCATATTTGAGCAGGTCGCTTGTCACCTAAACACTACAGCTCACAGGTTGGCAAAATCTGACATGAAAGCAGATAATACGCTTAAGTCTTATTTATATATAATTTTCACGGGCGTACAATATTGTTAAGAGCGTCAGTTTCCGTAGAGCTCTTTTTTTCCATCTTCCCTCTATACAGTGAAGCCGTAGAAGACACAATTAGCTAACCTAGCATACAACATATTTTCCTAATTAATATGGATATTGTCACACATTCCTCTTATTTTATACTGTTGTAAATGGAAAAGATTATGTACGGTAAATATTTTGTACATTATAGGGAAAAAATGCAAAATATCCCCCAATTTTAATTCGATCCACCTCTGAATCGAATTTTTACATATTCTCACGCCGGCACATATGTTGTTCTATTTTGCTTCTTTTACTTGCCTTGCTTAATTAACTCTCGCTAATTAGAATTTTTTTGGAAGAAGTCAACTAGAACAACATATGGCGGTATGAGAAATATGCAAATTAAAGAATATTTTAGTAATATAAGGGCCCTAGCAATTAGCTTCGTCGACTAAGAGTACTCTTTTAAACATCTTCAGCTAGATCGTATTACTACGTGAGGACGTTTAAAATGTTTGGGTGTTGAAAAAGTTTGACCTACTTTTTTTATTTCTATTGTTTGCTAATAGATGGCGCTGATAGTACCTCCTCTCTCTCTCTCCCCTCTTCTCCTCTCCCCCTCTTTATCCTCCTCCTCTGCTGTATGACAAATAGCACAAACATAAAATCAAGATTTTGGAGAGCAAAACATAAAATTTGCATGCATCTGATGTCGAACTAGGAACTTTATCTTTCGGGGAGTCAACATTATTTTTTTACTCAGTCGTCATATAACATGAACACACGCAAACATTCACATGTGCTTTTATTATTTTGTGTTCGGTAAGTACAAGTATATTCTTACATAAATTATTGTTTAATTTAATAAATTGTAAACTCGAAGCCTGCTATACTAACACTCCTTCTGTGTTTCATTATACTATTGAAAGCGAATGTTGCGTGCATACGGAAATAACACAGAAAAAAAAAAGCGGATGGAAGCAATTTAAAATCAGTGGAGCAAGGTTAGTATTACGAGAACGTAAAAACATGTGCTTTCATTCAACTTCGAAAAATAAGAATAAATATGTGCATGCAGAACACATATGCTTTCTTTTCACAGTTGTAAAATCATATAAATTGTACATGAAGTAAGTTACGGGAAGGCTCTTTCTTTTATGTCTGTATATGTATGTTGTACAATTAGGTACAAGTATTGTACAATTAGGTACAAATTGTTGTACAATTATTTCCCCCAGTTGCCCAGTTGGAGTTGGGGGCATAACACTGGTACTATTTGTTTAATATTTTATTTCAAATTCACTGTCAGAAACTAGTGTTGCCAGTTCCTGGATGTAGGTTTACCTACTCTGTTGGTTGTCACTGTCAAGCTTCCAGTATTCGTACAGCATAAAAAACTATAACCCCCCCTCTCAAAATATATACATTGTATACGCCAAGATGCTCAATAGCCTAGCAACACATCATGAAAAAACATGCCAAGAGGACCCAGTGGGTTTATAAGTCAGTGCTGCCAACTCCTATTTGTAGGTTAGCTTAGCCTGTGAAAGATCATATAGTAGAATTTTTGTAGAGTGGGTAGGCAACACCGACGAGGCTCGAATTATTATTTGAGGCTCGAAATCATTATTTGATGCTCGTCAGTGTTGCCAATTCCTATTTGTAAACCTTTACTTTTTTGGTTGGGCACCACGCACTCCTGGCGGGGTTATGGGGGCCAGGAATCCTAAAAAACAACAATTATTATTATTTTGTTTGTTTGTGTTATAATATAAGTGTGTGTGCGCGCGCGCGCGCGTGTGCGTGTGTGTGTGTGTGTGGCACATCGTTCCCCCGAGAGAGGTTTACAAAAATCACGATATACGGAGTTGGAAAATTACGATATGGCGCATTCGCTTATTACTGTAGGTCTCTCTCTCTCTTCATCTTACAGCAACGTTGGCATCTCTATTTTTTTAGTTGCAGGTGATTTGCCAACACACTCTAGTTAATAATGCTACATATTATACACACACACGCACACACGCGCGCGCGTGTATTGTGTTGCCATCCACCCATCTCTCTCTTTTACGGCAGTACCAACTCTCCTTGCCCAGTGTGTGTAGGTTGGCAAAAATTGGTTTATGTACTGTAAAACAAGCCTCAAGCAAAGTTGCCAGCTCCTTGCTTGAGGCTAGGTTAGACCAAAAAAAAGCTGTAGGTAGGCTGTCGGTTGTTTAACTCTTCCCTCTCTCTCCTCTCTCTTTTTTTTTTGTAAAAAGCTATGGCAAAAGCACCAGGTTGGCAACCTTGCTTTATGCACTGTAAGACAAGCCTCAAGCAAGGTTGCCAGCTCCTTGCTTTAGGTGGTTAGACCGAAAAAAAAAACCTTGGTGATTTTTTTCGAGTAAGGTGTTGGCAATACTGCGAGAAAATAAGGCTTATGCCTTACAAGAGCAAACCATTAAGAAGCCTCAAGCAAGATTGCCAGCTCCTTGCTTTAGGTTGTTACACCAAAAAAAACCTTGGTGATTTTTTTTCGAGTGAGGAGTTGGCAACACTGCGAGAAAATGGGGCTCATGCCTTACAAGAGAAATCCATTAAGGCGAGCCCCATTTTCTGTTCCACAGGTGGGCCACTTCATCTACTTTCCACACATTGTAATGATTTCGGGGGAACCTTTTCCTTGCAGGTTTGTGGAGTGTGTACGTTTCCTGGTGCATCAACCATTTTTTCACCGTATTGCGGGATATATTTTTATCCCGCACCGCGTTCCATAAACGGTCTACAGATGAGAATGAAGCACGGTGCCGGGGATCGTAATATATTTTGGTGAGGATTTTATCGTGTTTTAACTTAGGGACTCCCATGACTGATCTCTCTGTCTACGGCTTTTTCTCAGAGGAACCAGCTTGCATGCGTCAGGTGTTCTCAGAAACGGTGTAGTTTTTCTGGAAACACGGACAGCCGCTTTCTTCTTCTTTTTCTGTTTCTGTCGATGAGACGGTCCAGGGCTTTCCGTTGACGACGCTGAGAAGTTCAACGTCTTCGGATCAGGAAGTGTTTTTTCCTGACGTTCGTCTATCAAATGTTGAGCCGTAGATTGGTACTCGTCGATGATATTTTGTAACTGATGACGTGTATTACGGGGTAACGTCTCAGCCAGGTTCGGAGGAAAGAACGTCGATCCTGGCGAAATAGTAGAAGAACCGTCGTTATCTTTAACAATAGGAATTTGTAATGGTTCTTTGGATTTTCGACTCAGCCATAAATACTCGTCCAGTTCCTTTCTGTAAAGACGCCATTTCTGATCGTCTGATATATTTTTCATTTTTAGAATATCATTCATTTTTTTATCCAGAACGGGTAATTTCTAAGTTACAGACGAGTCGGAACCGCGAATACGTGCTAACTGTTCCGGTGAAAGGACGATCATCTTTTTGTAGGAAGATGTCATTTCTCAATGAGGAATGAGAGTACCGAGAAGACCCGATAACAAAGAACCTAGAAGTAAGGGTAGAAATCCACCTTTTTGCACAAGTAGTTTTCTTCGTTTTTCGATGTTCACTTTCGGTTTCACGAGATTGCGTAAGACCGACTTGTAAGGTGTCAGACGACGTTTTGTGGACGGTTTAATTTTCACGTTTCCTTTTAAAACGTTCAGGCAGCATTCGCTGATGAAACGAATTGTCTTTTTCGGAGCACTTTTCAATAATGATTTACGGATTTTGGTCGGTGAATTTTTCAACACGTGCAAGAAAGGTGAATGTTTCTTGAAAGAAAACGAATGTCTATTCCTGTTAGAACGTGATTTGGTACGTGTCTTCCTCGTTCTCCTCATCTCGATGTTTTAAACATTCCTGAGGAAGATATGTAGTTGAGTAATTCTGGTTAAAAATGTCTGTCTGATAACGTAAAGGATCCGGTGTTGACTGTGAAAGATCAATATACAAATAACTGAAAGGTTGAGCGGTAGCATCTATATATACTTTTTCGAGTTCCTTCATGCGGTGAGGATGAAGTTGTCGTGCAAACACAGTGAATTGGTTCATATCTCGAGGATTTTTAAAAATAACGAAATGCTTCACGTTCAGCGAAATGTCTCTGCAATTTTTCCCTTGATGAAAAAGATTCTGTGTTATGAACACCACCGAAATGTTTTTGTGGTGACTGCCTTTTGTGAAAAGGTCGGCGACTTTTTCTCCTTGAGCAACCATCATAAGATCATCCAGGATTATGAGAGTAGGGGTTTTTCCGTTCCACGACTGCCAATCGACGATCCCTTTATGATATTGCACATCTCGAAGATTTTGCGGAATACTGTTTTCTTGATCGTAACACCATACGATTTTCTTGACGGATCCTTCGACAAGATGAACGATGGAGTCGACCATATTTGTCACAAAAGTAGTTTTTCCACTTCCTGATGCTCCGCAGACCATCATGGTGAAAGGATGGGAAAGTTTAGGAAACATGTTTCATACTGGAGATTTGAAGAAAAATGAAGATCTGGCACATTGTAAACACATTTTATACACGGACTGTCCGAAGAAGGGTTCAAACTCTGGACCGCTACAGACATATTTTAGTCAGCACAGTATCCGAAGGGATACGATAAATGTTCATCGTCGAAACGTCGTTTCAACAGTACCGGCTGAAACAGCTTTTTTTCATATGTACTGATTACTTGGAACTGTTTTGTTCTTCTGATCCTGAAAATATTTTCGACCATAACTTCAGGTTGCTCACTGTTTATCATGCCGCACATGGTATCAAAATTGACCAACTCCGATATGGAGGTATTCAATGTGATTCCTTTCACTTTACAGATATACTGCGGTTCGGAGAACGGTTTTGTTATTTTCATGCTGTAACTTTTCGGTCCCGTTGAAACAAACTGTTCACAAACTGCACCGGGTCCGAAATCTGCCAATTCATCGGTGAGTTCTCCTAGTGCGTCATCTGTCTGGGGATGATATTCCATTTCAGGACTATCTACGTAAATTACAGAATCTGTATCACAATAACATATCCTGTCACCTGTTCAGACTGACAGCCTCTTCAACATATTTCCAGTTCACTAAAACGGTGTCCTGATTGATGAATACGACTCCCCCAATCATTATATTTGGATCAGTCATTTTATCGAGAAAATCTTTCGATTCCTTGATGATGGTCGTCTGGGAAAGATTGTCCCGTTGACAGAACTTGCCCCATAAAGAATTAAGGCAAAGTTTAGCCAGAGTACGTTTACCAGGATTGACTTCGATACTGTTTTCTTCCAATAGAATACCCTCCTTATCGAAATATTTCTGTATGTACTTCTTTTTATCCTTGTCGTTCTGACACCATGAAGGCCAGCCGCTCGCTTCCTGTTTTATTTTCAAGAAGGTGTTGACATAACCAGCAAAAAGTACTCCAGTTTTTGTGACAGGGTTGTACATCGATGTTTCATACTTCCACACTTCCGACACTGACAGACAGTACTCTGTAGCCTAAACTGTAAGCTTTACGCACCTCGGCGATGACCCAAGTCCCCGAAAGTGCGCGTTGTTCATCGTAATGGCTGCATGTACCTTCACATTTTAATCTGATAGCACATTCGTTACACAAGACAAACATCAGTTTTCAATGCATTTTTGTAGGTAGAACAGGATGTAAAAGGGCTTTTGGTGGCAGAACAGTACATTTTATGAGCCCCTCCATGTTCAAAACCTCATTTACCGAAGGAATAGAAGTTCCTAGAAATATGGTAGGATGTCCGACAGGATAGGCACAGTATTTGTTCACATAAGGGTACAAACTTGTAAAATCATAGTACTGTAATTTTTCATTTTCCTTGATTTTGTAATACATCCTGACTGTTTCAACTCTTTCTCCATATAAGGCGTCTCGTGGATTTAAAGGAATGCAGCAAACGATAGGATGTGTCGATAGATGTCTATCGAGTTCAGGATCTGCTTGCAATATTTTTTTTGAAATCGCATTCCCACATTGTGACGACACGGTATCCTTCAGAACGCAATGCCTCAAGTTTACGGCATGTTGTCTCGTATCTAAAGGCTGCTGTGTTCAACATGTCGTTATATCTCTGACTGTTACTATCCTGATCTGTTTTTTCTTCTTCTTCGTCGTCTTTCGGATACATATCTGTTAATTGATATGCAGAGTTGACAACCATGCCAGTAGCATCCAAGCGCCTCGTACACTGTCTGCGTCACCTCGTGATAGCCGTCCACTTTGTAACGTCCTCCTATGACATATTTTTCACGAGTACGTCCACCGTGAAGAAGTATTACATGATTCTGTTCTTCAACGTAGGTTAACCATTTCAATGCGAACTTGGACATCTGATCTGCATGATGGTAACCTCCTTTAGGGATTATTCCAATAGTGTTAGACGGCATAAATTTCTGTCTGTAAATTAATGAACAGGCAGATGCTATTGTGATGCAGTCCCTGAAAATGTCTATTTTGCATATGTCTAGAAAATTCTGTCTCAACTTTAGACATCCTTGTCTCAACAGGGTCACATCCTTGATGCAATATTGGAGAAGTTCGTTTTTGTTGTTAAAAGGTATATTTCTTTCACATTCATTGTTGTACCAGAACATGAAACGGTGTTGATCTTCAACAGTTTTCATATATTCATATCCGTATGCAGAAGGAGGAGGTGGCGGTCCTATGTAATTTCTATTCTTGTAAGTGTTCCACAAATGCGGATAATATCCTTTCTGCACAGGTAAACCAAACAGTTTTGAAAATCCTGCAAGATTTGACTGAACATAGTTGAGACTGTCCACAAAATGGAGATTTTGGTATGTCATGCAGACAATTTTGGTTCCATCTAAGATAACACGAGGCTTCATTTCTCTTTCCAGCATTCTCCGTAATAGAAATGTACAATCGTAACCTCGTGCATTGTGTGCACAGATGGTTATATTGGTAAACTTATGTTGCAATTCGAGATACGACAGAAATGTATCTACAGGGTCATCCCAGAATATAAACTGCCTTGTTCCACAAACAGAACACGAAGCTGTTAAATCCTCTCTTTTGTGACATGCGTGACAGGATGTCTGCATCACGATAAGATTCGGAACATGAAGAAAAGTTTTTTCTTTGTCAGAATAAGGAATATCAGTGTAGCATTCGAAATCGTAAAACACAAATAGAAATTTTGAGTTCTGTTTAGGTTTCGGTATAGGCATGTAGCAGAAATGATTTACAGGTTTCACACAATTACACACAGTACAATATTTCATGTTGCATCTATGTACTTTCTCATATCTATTGTTTGTGAGAATAATTCTGAAACATCGGGAACACTGTTGGATTTCGCTACAGACAGTACCGTTCCGGAATGGTGTAGAAACATGGATGTGAAACACTGTTCATTTCTGAAATTTCTGTGACATGTCTGACATGTTCTACGGACACCCGGTTCAGGTACACACGGTGGAGTTGCACGACACATACAACATAATTGATTACACATGTGACTATGAGGTTTACCAAATATGAGCTGGTTACACCCATGACATTCTTGTTTTGCTGCAAATGCTCCAACACGGTTCACTATCACATCATAATGTTGTCTGGTATTATCATACGGAAGGTATATAAATTTTGAAACATGTTCAACCTGTCCTTCAAACAGAACATCTTTAGCATCACGAAGATTGTTGTATACAATAATTTTATGATCTGTGAGAACTTGCTGAAATTTTCTCAGTTCAGGAATTCCACTTCCGGCACACGCATTGTCTGTCAGATCTACATCTGCTTTCCGCATAAGTTCGAAAACAGGTTTAAGAAGATTTCTATTTCTTCGATACTGTGAATAGGACGGATCATTATCAGCATGGGCTTTTCCTATTACCAAAGCTTCAGCTAAACAGAGTAGTTTTTTCCTATTCGGCACACCGACGATACTCCTTTTTTGCGTGCTTAACATGTAATTAGGTAAACAATATGTTCGCTTACCCCCACCTCCGACAGGTATGTTGACATGATCAGCACGCAAAATTAAGCGATCTGTAGCAGTGAAGGTTTTCGCACTTTGCAATATTTTGTACATGATGTTCCACACCATATCACTTTGTAACTGGTCACACCTATGCCACGCGATGTAAATATCTTTCACGGTGAGGTCAGATATGTTAGATAGAGTTAAACCTATCTTGTCTTCATCCTTGGTGTCTTTCTTAACGTAGGTGAGAAGATTTTCGACACCTTCACGGATCCATGTGTGAGGATCGACATTTTCTGGAGTGTGCGAGAAACTGAATTCCACACGACGTCCTTTGGAACGGAATTTGGGATATTCGCGTTCTTGAATGTTATGTAATATTATGTTCCCTATTTGTTCACGAGGCACTGTATCACGTTTTCTTTTCTTACCTCTTCTATCTGATACAGAAGCACTTTGGGATGACAGTTCTGCTGAGGGTAAGGGATCCAGTCTCCATGACGGTCCTGGTAAAGGTTCCGGGTTTGATCCGGATGCGGTGTTTCTGGAAGTTCCTGGTGATGTGACGGCTATCTGCTTCTCCTCGGCAACTCTGGATACAGGATCGGGTGTCGGTGACGGGCCTGGCGACTCTTCGGAAATATCTCTCCATCCTTCTCCGGTAAGGTTGGGTACGAATGATGTCACGGTCTGTAGTAGATGGTCATACTCCTCTACTAGGGAGATACTTTCTCCCGCGATGATAGTCAACACTTCCCGCAACTGTCCATGTGTTGTGTAATATCCATCACGATAACGTGCTAACAGATCGTCAGCGGATAACTGTACATCCATGATTGTACGATGACTGTTTCACGAACACTGTGTTGTGAAGAGAACACTTTTCTATATATACGGAAGCATGACAAAGCAGTTATTTCCGTTCCTGGGCTGATCTGTAAACTCTCCGGAAATCTGTAACAGTCCTCTAGTAACCGTCTTCGCCTTTTCTGGCTGATATGAATGCTCATGTTAAATTCTCGGAAAAAGCTATCTGTCTTCACCAGAGGTTTTCCTGGCTGATATCAATCCCATGTAAAATTCTCGGAAATAGCTAACAGTCCTCACCAGATGTTTTCCTGACTGCTATGAAACCATCTAAAATTCTCGGAACTACTTAACACTCTTTTCCAACCGAGCCTAATTGGACTAGAGTGATAGCAATTGTAGATTCGGAATCTGTACGTCAACACCTTTAAATAGAGTATATGGACGAATGTCTACGGTCAAAATAACAAAAACCAAGATGGCGGCCCCCATTGTCATGACGAGCTGAGATGTCAATTAATTGTATAATATTACGTAGTAACCGTCTGTGATGTTTACTGGCACCTATCTGTTGTAGGTAAATTGAGAAACTCGAAAAACATGTCCGGAAAGTTTCGAAGGGTCGTCCAGTCGTCCCTAATTGGACTAGAGTGAAAACAAATGTAGATTCGGAATCTGTACGTCAACACCTTTAAATAGAGTATATGGACGGATGTCTACGGTCAAAATAAAAAAAACCAAGATGGCGGCCCCCATTGTCATGACGAGCTGAGATGACAATTAATTGTATAATATTACGTAGTAACCGTCGGTGATGTTTACTGTCACCTATCTGTTGTAGGTAAATTGAAAAACTCGAAAAACATGTCCGGAAAGTTTCGAAGGGCCGTCCAGCAGTCCCTAATTGGACTAGAGTGAAGACAATTGTAGATTCGGAATCTGTACGTCAACACCTTTAAATAGAGTATATGGGCGAATGTCTACGGTCAAAATAACAAAAACCAATATGGCGGCCCCATTGTCATGACGAGCTGAGATGACAATTAATTGTATAATATTACCTAGTAACCGCCGGTGATGTTTACTGTCACCTATCTGTTGTAGGTAAATTGAAAAACTCCAAAAACATGTCCGGAAAGTTTCGAAGGGCCGTCCAGCCGTCCCTAATTGGACTAGAGTGATCGCAATTGTAGATTCGGAATCTGTACGTCAACACCTTTAAATAGAGTATATGGACGGAGGTCTACAGTCAAAATAACAGAAAACAAGATGGCGGCCAAGATGGCGGCCCCCATTGTCATGACGAGCTGAGATGACAATTGTATAATATTACCTAGTAACCACCGGTGATGTTTACTGTCACCTATCTGTTGTAGGTAAATTGAAAAACTCCAAAAACATGTCCGGAAAGTTTCGAGGGGTCGTCCAGCCGTCCCTAATTGGACTAGAGTGATAGCAATTGTAGATTCGGAATCTGTACGTCAACACCTTTAAATAGAGTATATGGACGGAGGTCTACGGTCAAAATAACAGAAAACAAGATGGCGGCCCCCATTGTCATGACGAGCTGAGATGACAATTAATTGTATAATATTACGTAGTAACCGTCGGCGATGTTTGCTGGCACCTATCTGTTGTAGGTAAATTGAAAAACTCGAAAAACATGTCCGGAAAGTTTCGAGGGGCCGTCCAGCCGTCCCTAATTGGACTAAAGTGATAGCAATTGTAGATTCGGAATCTGTACGTCAACACCTTTAAATAGAGTATATGGACGGAGGTCTACGGTCAAAATAACAGAAAACAAGATGGCGGCCAAGATGGCGGCCCCCCATTGTCATAACGAGCTGAGATGACAATTAATTGTATAATATTACCTAGTAACCGCCGGTGATGTTTACTGTCACCTATCTGTTGTAGGTAAATTGAAAAACTCGAAAAACATGTCCGGAAAGTTTCGAAGGGCCGTCCAGCCGTCCCTAATTGGACTAGAGTGATAGCAATTGTAGATTCGGAATCTGTACGTCAACACCTTTAAATAGAGTATATGGACGGAGGTCTACGGTCAAAATAACAGAAAACAAGATGGCGGCCCCCATTGTCATGACGAGCTGAGATGACAATTAATTGTATAATATTACCTAGTAACCACCGGTGATGTTTACTGTCACCTATCTGTTGTAGGTAAATTGAAAAACTCGAAAAAGATGTCCGGAAAGTTTCGAGGGGTCGTCCAGCCGTCCCTAATTGGACTAGAGTGATAGCAATTGTAGATTCGGAATCTGTACGTCAACACCTTTAAATAGAGTATATGGACGGAGGTCTACGGTCAAAATAACAGAAAACAAGATGGCGGCCAAGATGGCGGCCCCCATTGTCATGACGAGCTGAGATGACAATTAATTGTATAATATTACGTAGTAACCGTCGGTGATGTTTGCTGGCACCTATCTGTTGTAGGTAAATTGAAAAACTCCAAAAACATGTCCGGAAAGTTTCGAGGGGCCGTCCAGCCGTCCCTAATTGGACTAGAGTGATAGCAATTGTAGATTCGGAATCTGTACGTCAACACCTTTAAATAGAGTATATGGACGGAGGTCTACGGTCAAAATAACAGAAAACAAGATGGCGGCCAAGATGGCGGCTCCCATTGTCATGACGAGCTGAGATGACAATTAATTGTATAATATTACGTAGTAACCGTCGGCGATGTTTACTGGCACCTATCTGTTGTAGGTAAATTGAAAAACTGAAACTCGAAAAACATGTCCGGAAAATTTCGAAGGGCCGTTCAGCAGGCCCCTAACTGGACTAGAGTGATAGCAATTGTAGATTCGGAATCTGTATGTCAAAAGTATATGGAAGGGGTCTACGATCTGAAATACAGAATCCCTACATTGCCGTCAACATGGGGAGCCCCTATTGTCCGGCCCTGTGATTTAACATAAAATTGATTTGCCATATCTGTGCATTTTCAAAGGGCGATTCCGTCTCGGTTTGGCCCCGGGAAGAAATAATAGAAATAACTTTGCATTTTCAAAGGGTTCGACTCCCCCCTGTGTGTTCTAAAAACAAAAAACAAACTGATTGCTTTAATTTTGTATTTTGCAACGAGTCCACTCAAACCCTGTAAAAACGAATTTTCCATATGTGTAGGTCGACTTTGATTCTGTTTATTTAAGAAACAAACGCAATTACAATAACGCTACATTTTCAACATCATCTATTTCACAATGCTCTTTCTCAGACGTTCTCTGAGGACCTAACAAGGAAGTTGGTTTTGCAATTATATCTCCATACTTTTATTATCTGTCTGGATGAAACAAGGAAGTACTATGTACATAACGTTATCAGAGTCAACCGGATGCAACAAGGAACTACTGTGAAACTCATCTCAAAACTGCAGGCCTCAGTCCAGCAATTTCCTCCTTGTAAATCTGTCATGATGTGATAAAGAACTCCAGCCACCGCAGTTTAATCTCTTCTACAGATTTCCGCGTAACACGCTTGCTAATGACTTAAGCATGTAAGGAAGTCTGCAGAACTTCTGAACCAGATTTTCCTCCACTCATTCTGTTACTTCGTGCTGGATCAAGAAGAACGTGCGATGGCTGATGGAAATTTGGTACGTACCTATTTCATATTCGTATTAAAATAACATTTTCTGTATACACCATATATTTTTATTACAAAAAACTATTATACATACTTCATTATACCCATTAAATGCAACACCTCTCAATGTAGACGTTATATGTACAATCTCGGGTTCGATTCCCGATGGAAACCTATGGTTCTGTGCATAAATTTAAAATCAGATAGATTGTTTAATTATCCCACAACTGAACGAAACGTGTTAGTGTATTAGTAAGATTAGTAATGTTTATTCGTTCAGTTTTCTCTTTTTTAACATCTCCACCATCCGTTCCTCTAGCTCTTTCCCCGTACCCCCTGTTTTCACTTTTCTGCTCTTTCATTCCTTACACTTTTAAATAGTTCCATTAGCTCGAAACAGATTCTTAACGATAAATGCGAGGGTACATATTGGAGACTCTGTATGTTTTCTACAAAATCACCAAACACTGGCGCGTTTCTTTTTTTTTCAATAATGAAGCTGAATATTTTCACCAATGTGTCCACCTTCACTTCAAAATCTTTACACGTTTCTTCTAGTCGGCGCAATAAATCTTCGGCCAACCCGTTTTCTTCGCAGAAATTGACGTAGCTGCCTACATGCTTTTCTACTCGTCGTGCGTGAACTTTGCTCCACAAATTTCTTCTCTCGTCTGTTGTAGCCCCTGTCTCCTCTTTTACGTCACCATACAGTAGACTGAACCCTAGTGGCAGCGTAGTCATCTGAAAATAGACAGAAAATATATTAGTTATATATATATTTCACACAAACTGTCATCACCGTTATATATTAATTCACACATATTTTCAGGAACGTAACATGCAGCAGGGGGAGGCTTTGCGGAATGATTTTGATCAATATCAAATAGGAATAGAAGAACAAGAGCACTTCGCAGAGCTCACCAGGGATGTTAGGAGGTGCCTGGAGGAGCAGGCGGACATCCATCGGGAATACGAGCAGATGTTGGCCGTATTCGCACTTCGGCGTCGACTCAATCGGGAAAGAATGGACGACACTTTCCGTTATTATCGTCAAAGGTAATTATTTTAATTTATTTCTTATAACATTGTATATTTTGACATGGTCCGACAACCTATCGACTATCTTTGTAGCTCAATTATGGACAGATGGAAATTTAAATCTGAAAACTAAAATCGAAAATATAAAATCGAAAAAGTTTAAAATGTTTTAAACAAGTTTAAAACGTTTTTGAACAAAATTGAAATAAAAGACCCTCAGTCACGATTCTGTTTCTCCCAGACCTCACGTTTCAAAATGCCCTCAGTTGCGGCCTGGTTTCACATGCATGTTCACCATTTTCCGATTATATATGTCACATACCACTTTTTCTTTTATATCCAATATCTACATGGAACCGAATATATTTTTTAATTATTATATATTATTTTACAGCATGGCTCGACGCAATGCTCGTAGGGCCGACAACCTGCTTCAACTGATACCTCCTGCAGTCCTCAGAGGCTATGTTCGTCCTCCTTCTCCTGCTCCGGAAGAAGAGGAAGATCCACCCCTCATTGATTTGGTGCAGCGGGAGGAGGAGGAGGAGGACGGACATCGTACGTCTCCATTACCTCCACCAGAGGACCGGGAACAGCCAACACCCCCACCATAGGCTGTACATCTTTAAAATAAACCTCTGCTGCCACAGGTAATGTATTTTATTTTCTCACCTTTCAAGTTGTATCGTTTCTGCTTCCGACGTGTCGGTCTCCTCTATGATATCCGGGAATTCACGCTGCTCCAGGTGAAAGGCGACTCTGCTGATTCTACAATGGAGATGGTGATTCTGGTAACAACACAATCCGATAGCACCTTATATACCTTCCTTCCGATCTATGTTATCAATACATTCCGTGCGTATTCGTTCGCGCAGAGCGTCCAACGCCCACGTGCCTCTCCTATCTTCTTTCTGTCTTGGTACACTGTACACACTCAACTCTTCCGAGAATCGTACTTTTTTTACTCTGTATAATTTATCTACATCCGTCTTCTCCGGCACTTTTTTCTCCTTATGCTCTTTCTCCATCACGTGCTATCCCACATGCTTTGCAGAGAATCCTCCTTCCAGCACAGCATTCAACCATTCCGCACATCATTCATCCTGTCCATACATATCACTCTCAACCGTCCACACAAACATCGCTCATCAATTCCTGGAACCACTTAACGATAATCTTTCTCGCAACACCAAACCAATTAACACCAGACATCAAACATTACTCATTCCCCGAAAACCTACTCTCATCCCACACAATTCCTAGAACTCGAACACTCAACACTTTAACGTCATCTGCTCGAACATTCACCAGACCCTGAAATAATCTCCCGACAAAATTCCTTGAAAAACAGACCATAAAACACTTGACTCAAAACTGCAAAAGCAATTACCATTCCCGACCCATTACACAAACCACATCCATTAATTCTCACAACATTTCCTCGAACCAACACTCAACAAACCACATTTTCCAAGAACAGGCACTTAACCTTCACCGCACGCCTTAAAAGCCTCATCAACGCCATCTGTTTTCAGACGCCGGAAATTCCGAGAAAACCAACCGTCACCGGATAATCGTCGATACATTTCCTCCTCCCCAACCCACATTCCCAGAATTTCAGAATCATCCAACGCCATCTGTTTCCAGAAGCCGCGGGAAAAACCCGAATACTTTTCCTCCTCCCCGACAACCAATCAAAACGCTCCTCACAAAATTAAGCCCCGCCCATTTTAAAACAGCCCACCAATCAGAATCATCCTCACAATTAAGCCACGCCCATTTTATGACGTCATCGCTCACAACAATACCCTTGCTTGCCCACACAACTACATCATCAATTGATCTTTGATCTATCTTTTCCAATCAATTGATTTATCGACTTCAAAAGGGGTGCATTACTACTAAGACCGTTATCTTACCCTCCGAGCACGAAGGTACAGGACGAGGACAGGCAGGCAGTTGGCATTAGACCTCCATGCAGCCTCAGGAACAGTAATTTCGAGACAAACTGTTTACAGGAGGCTTCGTCAAAGTGGCCTTTACGCTAGGCCACTTTGTGTCCCATTAACCAGGGAGAAAAAAAGGAACCGCCTGGCATGGTGTCGGGAGCATGTCACGTGGACTGAGGAACAATGGTCGAATGTGTTATTCACGGATGAGTCGCGATTCAGTCTGCAAAGTGATTCTCGACGGGTATACATCTGGAGAGAACAGGGAACACGATTTACCCCCCAAAACATTCGTGAACGGGATCAGTATGGCGGTGGCGGTGTTATGGTATGGGGGGCATTATGATGGCTGCGAAAACTCCGCTGCAAGAAATTGTTCGGGCACGTGGGGAAGGTTTAACCGGCAGGAGATACTGCGATGAGATATTGGCACCTTGTGTCAGGTTGTTTCGAGGTGCTGTTGGCCCAGGGTTCATTTTCATGGACGACAATGCTCCACCCCATCGTGCTCAACTTGATTTGATTTGATTTTAAAATTTTTGGGTGCGTCAGCACTAAGGCTATTTTGCACCCGTCACACTATACGGGGTCCAGCCCCTTACCGTTACACGTAACAACTCTAACGTTGCTTAATTAAAATCATAAAATATTAAAATGTTCTGACTTGTTAAAAGCCGAGGCTGCAAAGAACACTCAGCACAAATAAGGACAAAACACAGGACAACACAAACAAAATTATACTGGCCATGGGGACAGTCGCCAGAGCCTCGTTTGTCTTTAGTCCAGGGTGCACTACGTGGAAGTGAGGTTGACGTTTGGGCGCCTATGTGGAAGGTACCCCTTACACCCCATCGTGCTCAACTTGTGGACTTTCTTGGAAGGTGAGGATATTCAGCGTATGGAATGGCCCTCTTCGTCTCCAGACCTCAATCCCATAGAGCATGTTTGGGATACTCTGGGGAGAAAGATTGCATCACGCCAGCCTCCCCCAGACACCCTAGTGGAGTTACGGCGTGCATTACAAGAAGAATGGGAGTTACTGCCACAGGATCCGCTTGTGAACCTGATCCGCAGTATGCAACATCGCTGTGAGGCTTGCATTGCTGTTAGAGGTGGTCATACTGAGACACGTTTGTTGTTTTTTCCTCATGAGGGATTTTTTGGTTCATATGGCAAAGTCCTACATTTTTCATTTTTTTTGGTTCTCATTCTTATGAGACGTGTACTTTTGTTTTCTTTTGCTGTAATATGTCTTACAGTTGACATTATAATGTGCCTACGTACGCTTTGTCTCTTTTCCTCATTTTCCTGTTTGTTGCTTTAATTTTGGACATGAGTGTAGTTATGTACCCGCGTTGGGGTCGATAAATCAATTGATTGGAAAAGATCGATCAAAGATCAATTGATGACGCAGCATTTTTTTTTGTTTTTTTGATGACGTCATAAAATGGGTAGGGTTTATTTTGTGTGGAGGATTCTGATTGGTCTGACGTCATAAATGGGCGGGGCTTAATTTTGTGAGGAGCGTTTTAATTGGTTGGAGGAGGAAAAGTATTCGGGTTTTTCCCGTGACGGTTGGCCGGAAGTTTCCGGCGTCTGAAAACAGATGGCGTTGATGAGTCAGAAAGTCTGGGTTGGGGAGGAGGAAAAGTAGGCGACGTTGATGAGTCAGAAATTCTGGGAATTTGGGTGTATCCGTTGTTTGAAGAGAGATGGCGTTGAGTCATTGTTGGGAGGTGTTTTTCTCGGGCGGCCGTTGAGGAATTTGAAATTCCAGAGATTGGGTGTGGTCTGAAACATGCCCGAACATGTTTTAGATTTATGAGTCATTCTGGGGAGGTGTTTTTCTCGGGCGGCCTTTGATGAACTTGAGTGTTTGAGAAACGGCAAAAAGAGAAAGAGGAGAGCTTCTAGATGTAAAGAAAATAAATAGAGTAGGTTTCACAGAGGGGGTGACTGCATAGTGTACCAGGGCAGGAAGATAGAAGAGGCTCGTGGGCGTTGGACGCTTTGCGGGAACGAATGCGTGCGGTGTTTTTCTCTGGCGTTGATGAGTTTGGGTGTGGTCCTTTTAGCATACAGTGAGAACCATGAGTATTACTCTTCAAATTGTCTATGAATATTGTAAGAAATAATGCTGATTTAGAAGTCGCTTTTAATTTTGGAGTTTTTATTTCGTCGAATAAAATACAGCAAAATACTTATGAAGCCACTGTACATGGTGTTCTTAAAATGAAAACAAATATTGGTGGTATGTATTGTAAATAGAGTAAAATGTGTAAGTCTTGTCAAAGTAATAGAGCAGTGTTTACATACAAAAGTAATATTATTATTGCGTTGCACTACACTTGGCAAATTCTTTCCCTCCATCTTTGCACTGTACTGATAAAGACCTTACAGAAGAATAAAAACGCTGCAGCGATGGTCGGAACATATGCACATATTAGATCCGTGTAGGGTTGAGTCATTAACGGAACGGATGCAACTTCCTTGTTGGGTCTGCATGCCTGAGATAGCAAAAACTTCCTCTCAGAGTCTCCATAAAAACATAAGTTGGTTCACACTATGTTTCTTGTCACATCCTGCTACAGATGCACAGGCATCAGAAAATTGAACACTTGCAGCCGAAAGAATGAAGAAGGTGCCAGCGGAAATCTGGGTGCGGATTTTATCCATGGTTCGCCTGCACGATATTATTCCCTTAGCAGCATTGAATAAAATATTGAAAACTGCTGTGCAGATAGTGGTGGGCGATTACACTCATGCCACGTATGGGTGCAGAGTGAAGGAGATAACAGAGTTTGCTAATTATAGCCCCATGCTTAACGACGAGTTGGATTTTCTGGAAGAAAATAGCTTCCCTGGTATGTACCGGTGGAGTGATTCATGGCGCGAACATAATAGAAAAGTAGATGATGTGATAAGACAAAATAATTCGCTCCACCGAACTGGAAACTGCATGCCGTAAATATGGAGTGTTCGATGTGTGTATTTTGTATAGTAAATAAAGAGAGTGAATTAACTTTATGCACTGAGGCTAATCGGAAGTAGGATGTATGGTTAATCGCGAGCAGAATGTATCTATGTGGATTGAACAGATGTTTAAAGTCCGCTTTATGCACAGATAGGTTAATCAGAACAGAATCAACTTTATACACTAAGGTCATTCGCGAGCAGAATGTATCGAAGTGGATTCCGCTTTATGCACGGATAGGTTAATCGGGACAGAATTCACTTTATGCAATTAGGTTGATCGGGACAGAAATATACGAGGCCATGGTAGAAATCAGGTTGCATAATAATAGCAATGCGATAGGGCCTCCAGTGTTCAATTAGGAACGGCATCCATGTCAGCCCGGTCCGGGTCGTCAGGGTCCAGGGTGTACTAACGTGGAAGTGAGGTTGACATTTGGGTGCACCACCCATATACAAAATAATTTTATATAGGAGGGTCCATAAATTGTCGCCTCGACATGCCGAGGAAGGCCTACCCCCAAAAATGGAGGCTACTCGAGGACCAAACCGAAATCCCCGAGGCAACGTTCGCGACTGCACCTACCCCTGCAGCCAACACTGTCCCATCGGCACGTGCAACTCACACCTTGGGATAGGTTTTTTTTATCGAGGTTGTCTCCTCTAGCAGGGCCCTTATTTAGAGGGAGGTCAAAGATATGGAGATGAATGACATGATGGAATGGTGAAAACATGAGATATGGATGTGAAGAATGACTGAAATGATGAGATGAAAATGGCCTCCCAACCTTAGTTATAGGGAGGTCAAAGATATTGAGATGAATGATGTGATGAAATGGTGAAAACGTGAGATATGGATGTGAAGAATGGGTGAAATGATGATATGAGAATGGCCTCCCTACTAAGCCCCCTCGCCCCGTCAAGGCAGTCCTACATGGAGGGGGGTTGCAGACTGTTAATGGACAAAAACAAATGCTGTTTGTTACAAAAGGCTTTAGTGTGACGTCTTTGTCGGTGTGGTGATAGGTTTTCCCGGGTGTTAATGGATGAGAGCAGATGGCGTGTGAGTGTTATACAATTCTTGGAATTAGTTAGTGATATGCGTGGCGTGTTTGTTGGGATGGAGATAGGGTGGGTGGAATGGTGATGTGTCTGGTGATTAAGAAGAGGTTATGACATTATCAGACTGTTAAAGAAAAGGAAAAGAAAACGTCTGATAGCATATGATGGAGGAAGAACAGCAAAAACAGAAAAAGGAGTCAGAGTCTAGGTGTAAAAAAAAAATAAAGAGTAAAAAGAGTAGGTTTTGCGGAAAAAGTAACTGTGTGTAGTGTACCAGGGTAGGAAGAAAGGAGAGGCACGTGGGCGTTGGACGCTTTGCGGGAACGGATGCGAGCAATGTGTATCGATAACGTAGATCGGAAGGGTGGTATATAAAGGATTAGCGGATTGAGAAATTACCAGAATCATCATCGCAGTTGTCGAAGCAGCAGCCCTTTCTATCACCTGGAAGGGAGAACTTCGTTGTTTGCAGACTTACCTTGCATCGAGACTAGCAGCAATTCGCACCGACGCAAAAGACTATCACCTTTGTCCGAGCAGATATCGAGTGAAGCAACTGAAAGGTGAGTATGGGTGTGGTCTCGTGGCTGACGAAACTGGTGCGTGTCGATATCTGTAGGAAGTCCTCCGATCAGCCACCGCAGATGGAGCCAGCAGTTAGTTACCGACGCCAGTTACCGACACCTCCACAATCAATGATATTGTCAGGATCGCCTAACAAAATGAGAGAAGGGAAAGCGAATGTAGACGTTCCGGGATATCTGACGGTACAGCATGTTCGGGCAAGGTGGGGAACGAGAAACTATGAAAAGCACCAGTATGATGAAATTAAAGATGGCGAAATAGACAATATCGGTGGCGGTGTGAGGAAACGGCAACGGAGAGTTAACATCAATCCCATGTACGAGTATACAGAGTGCTTTCCCAGCCCGAAAACGTGTCTTGCATTTCCTGCAACAGTTTCCACATTGAAAAACCCGATAAATCACAAAAAAATAATTTCGGGGAGGATAAATTCTAAATTGTTGATATTGGATATCCCTGTTAGATACAGGGAATCGCTTTTGGTCACATTTTATAATAAAAATTTGCCTGATCAGTGTATGATGCAGTACAATGATCAAGGGTTTCCGATTGACATGTACTTCATCAACGATCGGAAAAGCGGATTATGCGAGACACGTTTCCGGTATGAGAGGGCACCTGTTTACGGCCATGTACCTTTTCGTGCCTGGAGTAACCGGGTAGCAGGTAATATAGCTGCAAAAGGATATAGTGCAGGACCTTTTATTGTAGCGTCGAGAATCGCCCCATTAGAATGTCTGTGCATGGAGACGGAAACGGAATTAAATTCCGAACATGTAGATGTGACGCATCTGCATGCGTCTCCATACTGTCTGGCTAGAAAATACATTATGATGGAAGACGAGAGGCACCGCATGGACACAACAAATTTAGAATTGGTGTTATGAGAATTTGGACAAGCTGATGGATGTGGAAATTCCCGAGTTGTACCGGGTAAGGTGCCACAAGAAATATATGGTTGTTAGCAATGACATGGCGGCACTGATGCACGAATTTCTTAAAACATATACGGAATCTGTGCTGAAGATGGCCGAAGTCATGCAGTGGTTCAGGTGCGATATGAAGTTATATGATAAATTGGGTGAGACGCTAGCCATAAAAGGTTCTACATTAGATGTGAAACAGATGGCGGAATTTTCCGACCATCCCACATGCCACCCGGATCTCAGACGAAAATATCTGTTTGTTTCAGGTATCGGTAAGCTAGAGGACCAATTCGAGAGTCTGAGACCCCACAGATCAGATTTTAAAATTGTGGGAGCGTCAGCACTAAGGCTATTTTGCTCCCGTCACATTATATGGGGGCCAGCCCCTTATCATTACAAAGAACAACTCGAACGTTGCATAATTAAAAATCTTAAAATCTTCTGACTTCTGTTAAAAGCTGAGGCTGTAAACGGGCACTCAGCACACATGACAAAAGAACAGGACAACACAAACAAAATTATACTGGCCATGGGGCCAGTCGCCAGAGCCTCGTTAGTCTTCAGTTCCACTAACGTGGAAGTGAGGTTGAGTGAGAATGTCACCCCTTACACCCCGGAGACCCCACAGACCCCTCAAATACTTGCCGAAACAGATACTTCAGAAGTGGGTGATCGATACAGAAATATACGAGAAATATACATAGTTGTCCTATGTAGTGATCGAGTGACGGATTGAACTGATGTTAGAAACCCGTTTTATGCACCGAAGCTGATCGCCGTTGATGCACCGGGGGTAATCGGTACAGAAATATACAACGGTATGGTAGAAAATGTGGAATCCTCTTAGGGGCTGATCGATTGATTGAACTGATGTTTGTAATCAGTTTTATGCACCAAGGGTGATCGATACAGAAATATACGAGGGCTTGGTATAAGTTGTTCTATGTAGTGATTGAGTGACGGATTGAAGTGATGTTTGAAACCTGTTTCATGCACCAAGGATCAATCGTTTTATGCACCGAAGCTGATCGCCGTTTATGCACCGGGGGTAATCGGTACAGAAATATACGACGGCATGGTAGAAAATGTGGAATCTTCTTTGAATTTGACTTTAAAATTGTGGGAGCGTCGGCACTTAGGCTATTTTGCTCCCGTTACATTATACGGGGGCCAGCCCCTTATCATTACAAAGAACAACTAACGTTGCATAATTAAAAATCTTAAAATCTTCTGACTTCTGTTAAAAGCTGAGGCTGTAAACGGGCACTCAGCACACGTAAGGACAACAGGACAATACAAACAAAATTATACTGGCCATGGGGCCAATCGCCAGAGCCTCGTTAGTCTTCAGTCCAGGGTGTACTAATGTGGAAGTGAGGTTGACATTTGGGTGTACTACGTGGAAGGTCACCCCTTACACCGCGTGGAATCTTCTTAGGGGCCGATCGATTGATTGAACTGATGTTTGAAATCCGTTTATGCGCCGAGGGTGATCGATACAGAAATATACGAGGGCATGGTATAAATTGTCCTATGTATTGATTGAGTGACGGATTGAACTGATGTTTGAAACCTGTTTTACGCACCGAGGATGAACCGTTTAATGCACCAAAGCTGATCGATACAGAAATATACGAGGGTATGGTATATTTTTTGAAAACTAAAAATCGTTGTATGTCACTCCTAATTGAACTAGAAGGATGTTTGATAGCTTGTTGGACTTGGAGTGAAGTCCTTTTTCTAGAACCGGTGGTTTCCTAATTTCTTTATTTTCAATCGTAGACCCCGCTTCCGACAACTCCACTGAAAGGTCTCGACGTGCAGATAAGTACGTTGCAAAAATGATTCCAGATGTGCGTCTCTACAAGGAAGTGGGTATATATTCTTCCTTCCAGTTCATCTCCTCTTCATCTCTACATCGAAATGAACGAAGCTCGAGAACTCTTCCGTATTGTAAGTACCCTTTTGCATTTTACTCTGTATTCTATGTCTTTTGACTGATTTGCAAAGATGGAATAAGTGCTAAATTAACATTCAGAACCAAACCTCTCCGATGACGCAGTGGTAGTGTAGTCGTCTTGTAATCAAGGACCCCGGGATCGACAGGGGCAGGGGGTGGTGGAGCAGTGGCAACAGGAGCCGGCGGAGTAGCAACAGGAGCCGGCGGAGTAGCAACAGGAGCCGGCGGAGTAGCAGCAGCAGCAACATGGGCAGGGGGAACGGCAGGGTCTGCGGCAACAGGGGGAGGGGGCGGCGGAGCAGTGCCCGGTGGAACGGCAGGACCTGGCTGAGGTGCAGCGGCCGACGGAACAGGGACCGGAGGGATCAGAACGGCGCGTCCTTCCCTCACTGCTGTGAGGAGGGGCTCCGGCAGTACCCTTGTGAAATTGTCTGTGTGTGCATCATAGGCATGCCGGAACCTGCAAGAAACAATGTAGAAAAAATAATATAGTATATTACAGATTAGATAAATCGAAAAAAATAATCACCATCCCAGTATTCCGGTGACCTCCGTTTCCAGGTCCCGTTCCGCCTGAGTTTGGCGTGTCACAAATGTATTGTGTTCGGTGAACAATCTGTGGAACATGTTATTCATCTCAGCCACAAGCTCAGCCATCATTGTCATTGGCGGCTACGTGCTCGTTGTGGATCCCCTCCGTCGTCTGGCGAAAACTAAGGATGGCCGCCCGCAGGTGTTGACATTCCTCCTGCATTCCCCAACTCGCCATAAAATGGACATAGCCCTCGTATAATTCTGGAACAAAAATGTAAAACTGTAATCACGGTTTGCGCGCAATATAAATCTAACATAATCTGTATATATTTTCAGATGTAGACACTCCCCCTGGGATTCAGTTTGGTGTATGGCGATATCAAGGAGACGACAGCAGGTCCAACAGAACGAAGGAACTTATGGAGTAAAACACATGCAAGACAGGTTGAAACACACATCTGCAATTATGTGAATTTTTGCGAAGAAAACGGACTGGCGGAAGAGTTATTGACAAAATTAGAAGACATGTAAAGATATTGAGGTATCGCTGGACTGTTTGGTCAAAATATTTACTTACATCGTTGACAAAAAACGAGATGCGCCAGTGTTTGGCGATTTTATAGAAAATGTACAGAAAGCGCAATATGTACCTTCCCATCTTTCTTTAAGAATATGCTTTGAATTAATGGAGGTGTTTGAAGGGTTGAGAAATGAGAAGGGTGAAAATAAGAAGACAGGGGAACAGGGGAATATATGCAGGAACGAATGATGGAAATGCTGAAGAAAAGGAAACTTAACGAGTAAATAACACATACTAATACACTAATATCTAACACTGACTAATATGTTATATCTATAGAAATTTATGTAAGACATATTGCGGACATTTATGTAAAAGCATCTCGTAACAATTGATTGATTAGATGTGATAAGTTCACTTTATGCACGGTAGGGCTAATCGGGACTGAACCTACAGTTTAAAGTAGGATCCGGACCACTTGTGTCTCCATCAGGTATCGAACCCAGGACCCTTACATCTTGTAATAATTCTACAGATGTTCACTGTGTTGATAAACTGACATCTGTATGTAACCATTGTTGTAAAATGAAACCAGTGATGTTTCTGTAGAGGGTATAAATCAAGAATTGTAACCAAATGTGTAAAATATCTGATAACCTGAGAGTTGAAATAGAACAGCAGTTTGTATATGTAGAAAACTTGTAATGTTTCTATAGAATTTCGGTGTGTTAATAAAAGATTTTGTACAGAAAGATGTTGTTTTTGTATATAAATAGTATTGCATTAGAATGCCAAAGACACAGAATAAAATCCTAAAATTTAATGAAAAAATACCACGAATCTTGAAAGTAACTGTCAGGGTGAAAAAGTAGTGGATTCGGAACCTCCAGGCGTGGTTGTTACCTGGTTCGAATCACGGAATTGTCCTTGTCTACATACAAACCAGGATTCCGATCCTCTTTTAACTATACTTCATGCAGTGTGATATTTAAGAAATTTCGTGTGGGGAAATTCTAGTGACAACTTATAAAGGACGACTTTATGCCATATAAATTCCCCATGGATAAAATTTATCAAACAGGGGGTCACAAGTACCAGAGTGGGAAATCCCCACATTCTCTACAAATACCCCCCTGACTTTATGCACTGTAAAGCTAATCAAAACAGGACCTACACTTTAAAATAGGATCGGAACCACTTATATCTCCACAGGGTATCGAACCACATATTTTCTAAACAAGGAAAAAAACAAGTACGTAGCAATAGGATTCGAAAATCAATCCCCTTTCAATTTGGTGTGGGAGTTTTCGCAACAGGGGAGATCACCCGTACGCATAGATTCTAAGCAGATTAGAGAACAGTGGGCTTTGAAATCTGACTTACTGCATTACGTCGAAACAGGTCGACGATTCGATTACTTGGTTACGGGAAATATCACCGTCAGTGGTGTAAATTTTGTCGGGACACGTATCTCGATGTATCAGCATCAATCATCCGATGCATTTATTTTCACAGCATCTGAACTACACATATTTTTGTGTAACCTTTTCTGGCCTCTGCAGAAATTAAAGAACGAACGTTATCATAAATTGCAACCCGAAATGGAGGCTTTTGTATCAAGAAAAATATGGTTGCAGAAAAAAAAGAAGTGCATAATCTAGTGAACTATTTTTATATTCTTTGGCACAACGAACTTATGATTGAAATATATCTTGAGAACAATCTTGGACAGACATTGTAAATAACTACTGTTACTTTCATGTATCTGATGTTGTAAATAGACATTGTAAATGAATCATTGTTCTTTTTGTGTATTGTTATTTTATGTATTGTAATATAACCCTTCAGGTATTGTAAACCTTTCATATTCAATTGTAAATACAGCATTTGTGTTATTCTATGTATTGTAAACCTATATCCATATTATCGATTGTAAATAAAACATTTGTATATTTTAAAAAACTCTTATTTCTTGTACTTATTACAATAGAAATTGTACATCTTCCAGACATTTTCAACTGCACAGGTTTTTCTTACATTTTCACATCTGCTATGTTCTTTGCATCTTCCTGAAGTGTTTTTCACACTATTCAATTTTGGACATTCAAGTTCTTCGATGTTACGTACGGATATTTTACCCATACCTTTTTCTCCAAGTAATTTTTCAAACCATTTAACTTTCTCCGTACCTTTGACGTACACTATTTGATTCACAAGCACAACATATAACAAATCTCCTAATTTCTCATACGGTACCTATCCATCTCCCCAGTTGAGAACGTGTTTGTTGGTACGGAGCCAGTAATTCATTCGGCGATACTTTTCACTCAAAAAGCGTAAACCACATGGAGATTTCACTAAACAGTCAAATGCATTGTCAAAAGGAAATTTTAAAATTCAGACTTCTTTCCACACAAATTCCCCTCCTGCTCCTCGAAGACCATGAACGTCCAAAAAACAGACATCAATTTTGGTCATCAGGTGAAAACTGTCAACGTATCTTCAATGCTACCCCGGCATACGGCGGGCGCACTTGTCCAATTGAGAAGCACAGGATTCGCAGGAAACAAAATGTCGACACGGGAGAATTACAACACTGCTAGGATTCTCAAAACATATTTTGCACACAGAATCCACACTAGGATCGGACGTTTTCTCAGGAGTCTCTATACTGTCGCAATACTTGCAGCTCTTGCGAGTTACGATGTAACGCCGCAACGCTCTGTACAAAAGGACACTGAGGTACCAACATGTAATGTCCTAGAATCGGACAATCTTTAGATGTCCAATCGCAAAGTCCGTACGAACAATGAAAACATAATACTCTGTCGCTAAAGCCTGAATATCCTGCAGTAACTAATTCTTCCGGAGTCTGACGTAATCCTATAGGCCACTTTCTGTATGTTCTGTATCTCGAATTCACTGATAAGTAATTGATAACATACGGCTCGGCGTGAGTCCAGCAGACGTGGTAAGTAAACACTCTCATACGTCATAAAAGGAAACGTAATCGGATACTGTAGGTGACGGCGTCCCAGGTATCGGCGATAAAGGAACAGCCAGAGGATCGACGGGAACAGACGTCTGCGGACACCTAAACCTTCTGCAGGAACCACAGGGAAAGAGGGATGTCCTAATTTACGTAACAAAGGACGATCACAGCCAGAACACCACAAGAAATTTCTGTCTGCCAGCAATGAAAGCCACTCTTTCACTCTCTCCTTCAAAGCTTCACCGATCTCGTCCTCTTCCTCCCTGCGACGTAGTTCGCACATACACCCGTGACTTGGAAATCCTGTTCTCTCGTCGGCTCTTGTTTTCCTCTCTTCTATCTCCTTCAACGTCTCGCAGTGATGTGGACTCCTTTTCCTAATCCGTTGAACAGGTAACATCCACACCAGGGAGATTCAGGTATCGCTACATACATAAACGGGAAATAACTCGGCACCCGATGCAGGGCCGTTCGATCGTTGTCCAGGTCGCCGCAAGATCCAACAAGTTCCCAGAACTCCTCGTAGCTAACCTCGTAGAAATTCACGCCATTATCAGACAGCCTTGTACCGCACACATCCATCCTCGCATGATACTATTATCTTGTATCCCTTCTATTTATACCTTCTTTTTTCCAAAATCACGATTTCCGTTCAACATACTTCAAACAGTCACCCTGGAAGGTTAAAACTAAAACATGTTCGGCCATGTTTAGAGAATCAAGGATAGATTGGAACTGATCTCTCCCGACAGGATTTCGACTTTTTTTTACGGGGGCGAACAGAATCATTAATTAGATCGGTGATATTTGAACCCTGACTTCTCTTTCCATTTATGTACACTGTTCCATATCCGTCCCAATTTATATATTGAGAAGAGAATAGTCTTTTAAGTAAATGTTCTGTTTTTTCCTGAACAGTTTTCGGTACTGAAGCAAGAATTTCTTCCCTGAGAGTAACACTAGGAGGGGGGTCGTCTTGTTGGATTGGTTCACTTATTTGTGGCAGCTTATTTTCTTCTTCGATCACTGGTAGGTATGTGGGAATAGGCCTAGTAAAATTAACAAATGGTCGAAGTGCCTGTTGATAAAGTTTCCATTTTTCACTTTCCCCTATATTTTCACGTGCTAATATTGTACGAATATTAGAATCTAATCTTGATTCGTGTGTCTGAGCTTTCTCAAACGATGCATGCATATTAGTGGCAAAGTCCTCGGGAACAAGAATCATTTTTTGCACGCTGATTGTGAAAACAATGCACTACCTAACGTTGATATAATCGGACCGATTAAAAATGGTAAAAAGCCGGCGCCTTTTTGAATTAATATTTTCTTTTTCTTTTTGAGCGAAGAGAGAGAGAGGTCATGTGATTTGTACAGATTGGTTGGCTAAGGGGAATTTCCCGATTACTTGTTTTGTCACGAGAATTCTTTGCATTCTAAACATTCCGAAGTGTAGAGATTGATGTACTTACAGCTATGTGTTGGCATTGACTTGTTAAGAATGTCACATCAATAATACTGCCTCTGGAATGTCATGACCCTTCCCCCCTGTGACGAATTGAATTGAATTGAATTTAAAATTTTGGGAGCGTCAGCACTTAGGCTATTTTGCTCCCGTCACAATATACGGGGCCCTTCCCCTTACCATTACAAATAACAACTCTAACGTTGCATAACTAAAAAATTTAAAATATTCTGACTTGTTAAAAGCTGAGGCTGTAAAGGGGCACTCAGCACACATAAGGACAAAAGAACAGGACAATACAAACAAAATTATACTGACCATGGGGCCAGTCGCCAGAGCCTCGTTAGTCTTCAGTCCAGGGTGCACTAACGTGGAAGTGAGGTTGACATTTGGGTGTACTACGTGGAAGGTCACCCCTTACACCCCCCCCTGTGACGAAGTTACGTGAATTGGTGTCTGCATGTGTAGTACTACGTTCTGGAGTGGTGTAGCGTGTGGTGTATGGTTACATGGTACGTGCTAACTAATCCAATAGGAAAATAGTTCGACCTAAAAAGAGCAGTGGAGAAGGTTACACAATTTAGAAAAATTAGGGAAAGAGATGACAGTCAACATAAACACCGTAAAAGCTGTAATTTCACCAAAATTGGGTTTCAATATGATACTCGACAAACCCAATTAACAGGGGGAAGAAGGGTGGTTACTACACTTCATTCCGAATATAAACATTCAATTCTCTTGCTGCGATGTACCCGATTCTTGTGAATTTTGTCATACGATGTGCTTGCTCCAAACATTATCCAATACAAATCCTACGTTCATTTGTTCCGATTTAAGTTATTTGAATTTGAATTTAGAATTTTGGGTGCGTCAGCACTAAGGCCATTTTGCACCCGTCACATTATACGGGGGCCAGCTCCTTATCGTTACAAATCACAACTCTAACGTTGCACAACTAAAATCATGAAATATTAAAATGTTCTGACTTTCGTTGAAAGCTGAGGCTGTAAAGGGGCACTCAGCACACACAAGGACAAAAAAAACAGGACAATACAAACAAAATTATACTGGCTATGGGGCCAGTCGCCAGAGCCTCGTTAGTCTTCAGTCCAGGGTGTACTAACGTGGAAGTGAGGTTGACATTTGGGTGTACTACATGGAAGGTCACCCCTTACACCCCCGGATTTAAGTTATACTCGCAGGGTATCAACGGGTATAAAGTATGTAAGAAGTGTCATAAATGGTTTAGATTGGCTGATGTGAATATTAAAAATCTCCAATTAATTCATCACCCGAGTGGATTAGTTTTAGATTTACGTCACTCCAATCACATCGTTTTAAATCCTTTCTTGATCGAATCTCTGTTATCGCAACAGATAGATCGGTAAACAGTATGACGAGCACCATTAGCACGACAGACGAATCATCGAATCCATCTCAATGTTCGATTGCATAGAGTAGCACAAAAGTTAAATTTACGTATTGGTCCGAACGAACGCTGCCCCGGATACTAAGCATTTCGATACAAATGTTTACGATGTAGAGTTCGTACCACAAGATCTCGGAGAAAGTGATGCTTCAGATCCAACAACACTAAAGGTAATTTTGCATTCAACCATCGGCAATGATGAAACTGTTATTGTATTATACAGACTCCAAAATTACAACCGGACAAAGTGTCTTGAACCGTGCTGCTGCAAATTTTTGTCTTGCCACTACAATTATTGTACATGTTCTTGGTGTGGCAAGGTTATCAATTTTACTGCGATGCATTTTCTAACACTATAAGATCTTTTGGTGCATTGGTGGAAACAAGACAGTGGTTCGAAAAGGGCGCTTCTTACATTCAAGCTGTCAAGCAAATGATGTTTACAGCGTACTGAATTTTCTGAATACCACACCGAATGCTGAACAGACAGACCGAGAGCGACATATTTACAATGTTGGATTGGATTGGAATTTAAAATTTTTGGAGCGTCAGCACTTAGGCTATTTTGCTACTGTCACAGTATATGGAGGCCAGCCCCTTACCATTACAAATAACAACTCTTAACGTTGCATAACTAAAAATCTTAAAATCTTCTGACTTCTGTTAAAAGCTGAGGCTGTAAATGGGCACGCAGCACACACAAGGACAGAAAAAACAGGACAACACACACAAAATTATACTGGCCATAGTGCCAGTCGCCAGAGTCTCGTTAGTCTTTAGTCCAACTACGTGGAAGTGAGGTTGACTTTTAGGCGCCTACGTGGAAGGTACCCCTTACACCACTTTTACAATGTTGGAATTTCTCTATTAAGTGACGCACTACAAAAGGCTTTTCCCGGAGTGTTCAAGCATTTCGCTAAAGAATCGCACCACATAGATAACAACACAGCACTCGCCGGTATGCATTTGTTTTGGGATACACCCCCGATTAACAAATGAAACGTCGACTTCAAATGGGATGGGAGGTGTTATAAATTGTTTCCTTCACGTACAACCAGCTGAACACAACAATCGGTTGTTCCTCTGTGGTCTCGCATCTCTCGAGGACATCGATAACTTGGGATCTATCACAAATGAGAAGATCGTGACGAAAAGTTTGACACGTGCCCCCTTATGGCAAATTATGCACGGTGAGAGTAGCCAATCAGTTTGTTTAGGGCGGTACGAATATCGCAATACCTGCAGCCCAGCCGAATTCTGCACGGAATTCGTTTGCGAATTAGACATCTATTTAAGTGAAGATAATGTGAGAAGTAACGCTCTCCTTAAAAGATTAAGAAATATCATCATGACTACGTTCTACGACCAATCGATCTTACCTTCACCAACACGTGAACCACAGTACTATATTTTTATAGGACATAACACAAACAATTAAAATCCCATGCAGTTCGAATTCGACGTGCATCTTATTCCCGGATGTTTCATATTTCTGTCGTGCACGAAGAAGAGCAATCGTTCCATGTTGTTCGCGGAATAATACCCTACTTTCTTCAGAATTTTAAATCAATTTTTATCTTCATTCACAGGACTCTCTTAAACGGAGTAACGTTTCTGAGATACCAAAAACTATGATCTCTAACGTGAGTGTTGTCGTTTACAGCACAAAAGAAAAATTTGATAATTTGTGGAAATTACCAAGTACTCAGGATCGCGATATGCAAGAAGCGGTAGCTCTTCTCTGTCGTAGGTCCGAGTGTGTTTCCCACATACATCAACAACCCAGGATCTCAAACTTTATTTTGACACCGCACCTTGAAATCCAAACCACCAAATATAGTATTTATTGTTGCGCCACAATAACAACCGACCTGAACCCGGGGGTCGTCCAGCTCGCTTTACACCATAAAAAAGGTGAATTTTTCATAAGTGATTTCAAACGATACCTTTGTTCGGTTCCCGAAGTCTACCTTCTAGGTCATTCCCTGCAGGTGTTACTGATTATCATTCTTGCAAACCACAATAAAATTTGATTGCAAATATTAAACAATCTGCACCGTCACACGAGTTCGATTCCATCTGATCTGTGTACCCCCACTACACAACCTCATCACGAGCTTGGCTACGCTATCGTAAACTCTTGTGAGAATGTTACAAAATAATAAAGCATTATTTGTTTCTTCCGATGATCTTCAGTATCAAGATAAGAGTGAAAATAATGATAGCATATTAGATATACAGAAATTAAGCGGTCGCTACTTAAACATCAATCTTTTAAACGAATTGTTTGAAACACGAATGCAGGCATCACTTAACCTCACACACTCGCAACCTCGTCGGGATGATTTAAACAGGAATGATAATTTCGACCATAAGTCTGACGTCGGCGTTAATTTGTTAGAAAAAAATTAAAACTAAACAAGACGACGAAACTAACAAACAAAAAAAAACAATTTTGGCTTTGCGAATTAGAAAAATACGTTAAACCGTATTCGAATTTGACAAAGACGCTACTTTAATTCGAATACGGATCAACCCATCAACGATTTCTCCATAGGCACGGGTGACAATTTTCTTCATTTTCTTAAGTGCGCCGATTAGTGGCGAACGCAAAAAAACACCCCAGGATGTTGCTGCTACGTCCGACCCTCATCATTCACATACAGAGCAAAAAATTAAAAACTGGACTACTGTTGTCACACCAGGAAATGTATTTCCGCCTAAAATCCTACCTCGCTCGTTGAGTAGTATTATGAACTTGGTGCATTATGCGAAAAACAATACTTTAACCACCGTCACCCATCCTGGAATCAACGTCCTCAAGATTCTTTTGTAGTCCGACTCGAACTACAAACTTCTTCCGGCTCCATTTCAAAGGTCCAATTTGGCAAAACATCGGGCAAAATGCTGCGAAACGAGCCCACCGAAAAATCGCTTGTTGGCAACCAGGCCCTGTCCCGAGTGCGCGAGCCAATTAACATCCCCAAACTCAAAAAACACCTTTGGATTTGTAAACCTATCATGTTGCAAGCACCTACCAGTCACGCTGTCTCGACCAAGAGGGCTGTCGATGGTGTTGCGAACATGTTAGCTGCCAAGACAGCTAATTTGAATTTTGAATTTGAGTTTAAAATTGTGGGAGCGTCAGCACTTAGGCTATTTTGCTTCCGTCACATTATACGGGGTCCAGCCCTTATCATTACAAAGAACAACTCTAATGTTGCATAATTAAAAATCTTAAAATGTTCTGACTTCTGTTAAAAGCTGAGGCTACAAACGGGCACTCAGCACACACAAGGACAAAAAACAGGACAACACACACAAAATTATACTGGCCACAGTGCCAGTCGCCAGAGCCTCGTTAGTCTTTAGTCCAGGGTGCACTATGTGGAAGTGAGGTTGACTTTTGGGTGCCTACGTGGAAGCCCTTACACCCCCCCAAGACAGCTAAGTCAGCGGAGAAAGCAGCACAAACCGCTTTACAGCATTTATTGCAGGATTTTACTTTAATATTGTGCCATTGGTGCGATGTCCAAAGTTCCTTCGTGGATGTACGGCCAAGGATAGTGGCCATTCTGAACCAGAAGCCGGACAAACATTCCATCAAATTTTACGCAACACTGTCCTGTCAATGTGAAACCATCACAAGAGACATACCTCATCTTCCATCCCACCAAGGCAAAAGTTCTTCATTTGGGACATGTCGCCGTCTCAAGGACATCTACGACCACCACTTTGATTTTTTAATTTGAATTTAAAAATTTGGGCGTCAGCACTTAGGCTATTTTGCTCCCGTCACATTATATGCAGGCCAGCCCCTTATCATTACAAATAACAACTCGAACGTTGCATAACTAAAAATCTTAAAATCTTCTGACTTCTGTTAAAAGCTGAGGCTGTAAACGGGCACTCAGCCCACACAAGGACAAAAAACAGGACAACACACACACAATTAAACTGGCCATAGTGCCAGTCGCCAGAGCCTCGTCAGTCTTTTGTCCAGGGTGCACTATGTGGAAGTGAGGTTGACTTTTGGGCGCCTACGCGGAAGGTACCTCTTACACCCCTCGAGCACCACCTTCTCGACACGCTGGTACACAAGCAGGATGAGCATGAAGCTACGGGCTCCGGAGGATCATACCCACGAACTCTGAAGCTGATTAAGTTCGTGCCACTGTCGGCATACAGCTATGTCCCCTTCCACCTGATATTGCGAAGAAGACAGCGGTGCTTAATATACAAAATAATGAAAAGTGCTTTCTATGGTCGGTGTTACACCCAGTCGACCGGAAAAACAATCCGTACCGAGTTAGCCACTACGTGCTGCATGAATCGGAGGTGGAGAATGCTATGGCCGGAATCGCTTACAGCGTGGCGGTCACGGACACACGCGCGAGATTCGACTGGCATGCGGCTAGCAATTAACAAACCACCATTATGCACTCATTTGCTCCCTCTCCCGGTTGGTTTCTTGTCAAAGAAGCAGTGATGATCACCACATCGAGGTGTGCAGGAGATGCGTAACTACATTCGACAACCAGGATCAGCGTGGTGTCGACACCTTCGAGGTCGCCATTTTGCCCTTGAAAAGCTCGCTCGCCACAATTTGAATTTTGAATTTGAATTTAAAATTTTGGGTGCGTCAGCACTAAGGCTATTTTGCACCCGTCACATTATACGGGGTCCAGCCCCTTATGGTTACACATAACTCTAACGTTGCATAACTAAAATCATAAAATATTAAAATCTTCTGACTAAAGGAGCACTCAGAACGAATAAGGACAACATACAGGACAAAAACAAAATTATACTGGCCATAGTGCCAGTCCCCAGAGCCTCGTTAGTCTACAGTCCAGGGTGCACTACGTGGAAGGAGCACCCCTTACACCCCTCGCTCGCCACAAGTTCCACTGTGGCACCAACAAGTCAGTGCGGATGCACCTGCCCGAAGCCGGTACAGTTGAGCAGTTTCGCATGCATAGTGTCACAGTATAGCACCCGCCACCATTATTGCGAACTTCCGAGACTTGCCTCAAGCCCCTCTCCACCTGTAACCCCGACCCCGAACTATAGTCCACCACTCCCTACAAACTCCACGAGGCCTCAAGTTTCGCCTACGTAGTGGTCTGGCGAGACCGGGAGGTTACGACAGAGCCATACATATATCGAGAACCAGATGTGACAAAGCGTTTCCTGGAGAGGATGGTTGAAGAGGTAAGGTGTTGTTGGGCCCACTGTCGGGTGAGGAGCAGTGTAGGCACAACACGGCCACCAACAATTATAAGTTATATATCATGAGAGAGAATAATCCAGATGAATTCTGAATTTGAATTTAAAATTTTGGGTGCGTCAGCACTAAGGTCATTTTGCACCCGTCAAATTATACGGGGTCCAGCCCCTTATCGTTACAAATAACAACTCTAACGTTGCAAAACTAAAATCATAAAATATTAAAATCTTCCGACTTTCGTTAAAAGCTGAGGCTGTAAAGGGGCACTCAGCACACACAAGGACAAAAAAACAGGACAATACAAACAAAATTATACTGGCCATGGGGCCAGTCGCCAGAGCCTCGTTAGTCTTCAGCCCAGGGTGTACTAACGTGGAAGTGAGGTTGACATTTGGGTGTACTACGTGGAAGGTCACCCCTTACACCCCAATAATCCAGATGAACTAATAGATCGGTTCACTAACTAAAACATACCTCTGACGGAATTATATCCATGCATAAATTTTCTACGTTACCAACAAATAAATAACCGTTGAAGAATTCAAAATGAATTTCTACGGGTGGTTATTCCAGAAATCCCCAAAACAAAACAAGTTTGTTTTGTAAGAACCTTCCAACACAGGAAAATCCGTATTCGCGAGAAGTTTCGCACAATTGTTCCAATACGGAGAAATACATAACAGTGCCAACTGCATCAACAAAGAACTATTATTGTGGGAAGAACCACTTATCAGTTCACATGGGGCAGAAACATTCAAATTAATCGCCGAGGGAAGTCACATGCAGGTTCCCGTCTAGTATCATCCAACTAAAACCTTGTAAGACCACCACTCATCATAACCACCAATAGAAATTTATGGTATTTCTGCTCCCAGAACGAAAGTGCAATTCGTAATAGATGTTTTTCGTTAGAGTTCCTACATAGCAACAAGAAGCAGCAGAAATAGGAGGACAAGCGGGAGCTCAGATCAGAACGACGGCGAGGTGGGTGGGCACCCGTCACACAATGCGGGGTTCAGCTCCCTATCGTAAGAAAAGTAAAAGCGTGTTTCAAAACTAAAATATCCTTACCTTGGTTAAAAGCTGAGGCTAAAAAGGGCGCTCAGCATAAATAAGGACAAAACCCAGGACGACACAGAATTATACTGGTCATGGAGCCAGTATCCAGAGGCTCGTTAGTCTGCAGTCCAGGGTGTACTACATGGAAGAGAGGTTGAAAACTATTTGTTGTTGGAACAAGTAACAAAGTTAATTTATTACACAAATGTAGAAAATGTAACATTTGGAGGAGCTGCCAGAGAAAGCGCTTTGCAAAGATAATAAATTGATCGAGCTAGTTTAGCTTACTTTCATTTTTGCCAGATTTGGTTAAATCAGATAACTCTGGGCACCCTCTCCTTTCAAGAAGAGCATAGGGTATTACAATATATTGCTGAAGGAATTGGGAGCATGAAAGTCCAAATATCACATTTATTAAAACATCGCTCTGAAGCTCGCCAGTTGAACGCTCAGCTCATTCACCTTAACTTCTACTAGATGCAGAGTCGAACAACAAGAATTTTCTACATGGCTCTGCACAGTTAGCAAGACAAAGGGCCTCGCAAAATAGCAAGTACCGTTGATCACGTCCGTGAAATAAATCTCTCCGAATTTAATACCTTTCGGTTTATTGGGTGCATCCAACCACATGGCTTGCTTACCTGCGAGATTTTCTAAATTGGTCGCGTCAAAATTACCGTCGGCGTCGTACCACAGAAAATTCCTGCACCTCACCGTGCACAAGCGACTGTTGTAAATTTTGATACCCAGGTTTGGGTTACATTTGAGTAGAAAATCTCTTGTGGCCGAGCGCATTTTTTCGCACCAAGCATGGCATATGGTGCTCTTGGTGGGACAGACTGTACTCGGCGCCAACGTTAAGTGAATCTTCTTTGGTGAATTCGAGCGCGTTTTTGCTACAAATTTTCAGCAGGTCCGTTATGAGTTTGGGTGCACTCGACGTCTGATCAAAAAAAATTGTAGTTTTGAACGGGTTGACGCGATAGAGGGTTTGACCCGCAAGCGCATCCTTCTGCAGCAATTGCTCCGTCACCAAACCCATCGCATACAATTCTTCGAGCGAGAGCATGTTCTTCAATTTTTGTCCAATCTCGCTGAACCCGTACCCACATCTCCTAGACTCTGAAGAGGAGTGGGTACTCACAGATAAAATTGATGGAGTACATATGGGTCTTGTACATAGAAGGAACAAAACTATCTTGTGCAGCAGGTATGCACATACTATTCAAAACAATTACTATGGTCTGGAGGATTACCCGGAGGTGGCAAATCCTTTAATAAAAAAACTCTTCAAAATCATCAATGCCAAAGCAACTGACACAATTGTTGTGTACGGGGTGGCCATAGGCCCAAGAACCGAGAATTTGATTTCATACATTCCCAAGGGAAGAAGAGTCTATGTGTATGACATATATAATGCATCGACAAAAACATTTCTTAGGCCCTACATGCAGGCACTAGATGCTCTGAGCGAGGCCGGCTTTGAGAACATAATCGGGGCAAGAAAAATCCGCCTGGACTCTACATTCTGGGAAGGCCTATACCATGAGAAATCAATTCTGTTCCCCCACATAACAAAGCACCTGGGATTTGTGTTCTATCACAATACAGCCCAGCCTATTGTTTCTAAGAACAAATTCCAGAAACATATGTTCAAGTTTATAACTATTTATCATAAATATGTCTAAGACTCAGATATTGGAGAGCACTGCTCCCGGCTCTTGGGACAAAACGACTTTGAATATTACCAGCAGTGCGATGAGGAGGAGAAGAGCAAATTTATAGATGATTCAATAATATCTTGCCTTGAGAGTTTTATTGAGGATTATGAGTTGGAAGATTCACTTATGAAATATTACATCCAAACTTATGTGAGATTGTGTTTCAAAAGATTTGCCAAGAACAATTGTTTCATTGAGGACAGGAAAAACAGATTCGAGAAGTACTACAATATTATTTGTAAAACATGCCTAGAATCTACCCCAAAATAATCTATTATGATGAATATATCCACTTCTCCGCCAAGCAAGAAGAGGAGTGGGTTGTAACAGAGAAGCTGGAGGGGCCTCAGGTATGCATTGCATATCAGCATGGAGAGGTTCGGGGGTTTTGCGACCATACGATACAAAACAATTCTGAAAATTATGATCACAATTACACCAAGTGCATGGCGACACTGCTAGATCTTATAGGTGCTGATCCTACTGAAGATATTATTGTACATGGTATTGTTACAGGGCCCAAAATCATCACCAGGCAATCCTGCAACTCTATTTACGTGTTTGACATCTACAATGTCACCAAAAGCACGTATCTGAGACCCTACACAAAAACATTGTGTACACTGGAAAAAGCAGGGTTCAGGCATGTGGTTAAGAGTAGGGTAGTAGATATAAGAAAAAACTGTAACAATGTAGAATTATATCCTAACGTGAAACATATATTTCAGAGAAACATGGGCTCTCCTCTCAATTATAGGGACATATTCAAATGCAAGTTCCATGGTGATCCGATATACCCAGCCTATAGTCACTGTTACTCATATTTTTCGAGCTATAATATGAATATGCTGAAAGACCATGATTTCAGGGATGATATTATCAGAAAAGATCTGTCAAAATCCCTGAGATCCTTTGTTGAGAAATACGGCATAAACATGTGCAACACTAAAGCTCTGGACATTTTTATGAAAATATTTTTCAAATTTTTGACCTGGCCTGTCAAGAGTCAAGAGAAGCGGGAATTAAGAGAATGGGCAGTGTCACAACTTCAATATGAGGTATAGTAATACCTACACATCATCCAAGTTGTTATAACATTTTCAAATTGTAACAGGCTTATTTGTTGTCTTTAAGGCATAAGCTCAGAATGGAATCTACAAAAACGAAGCACGTGTATTACCCTGATATGGTAAATTTTCAGGCATATGAATATCCTCTAGATCAACAAAATGAGTGGGTTATGACAGATAAGTTGGATGGGTCCCATATTGCTCTTGTATACAAGCAAAATACACCCACTGTGCTGTGCAGCAGGAACACCTATAATGTGCAGAACAATTTCTGTGGTCTCGAGGGGTATGCACAAAGCATGCACCCTGCAATGCAGAAATTGTTTGAACTCGTTGAGGCCGATCCAGACGATACAATTGTTGTACACGGGGAGGTGATAGGACCCAATATACAAAACAACATAACCTACATACATGAAGGGTCCCAGGTTTATGTTTATGATTTATACAATATTCAGAAAAAAAAATACCTGAGACCCTACATAAATATGTTGGATACTTTGAGAAAGGCTGGATTTGATACAGTGCATGGCAGAATTGTAAAACTGACTCCTAAATTTTGGGCAAGCATTGAATCCCAGAATTCAATTATGTTCCCACATCTGGAGGAGATTGAGGGATTTGTGTTTTGCCACAATACTGAGCCCCCTGTTGTTTCAAACTGCAAGTTTCAACAGAACATATTCAAGTACAAAACAGAGTGGTACAAGAAGAGGACTCTGTCAGGAACCCCGGCCAGAATCATGGAGGAGCATTGCAGCAGGTTCCTGGGCAAATATGATATTTCGGGAGATCTGAAAAATGTTGCTGAAAATATGAGAGATAAATTTGTAGAGGATCTTTTGCTAAAAGCAGTACAAGACTATATGGATGAGTGCGGCATCAATTCAAATCAAGTCCCAGCACTTAATGCCTACATGAACACAGTGTTCAGACAGCTTGCAAAATGTCAGTGCGTTGTCAGCAACAAAGAGAAGAAAATTTTAAAAACTTGGACACTCGCACAGGTGCAGAACATATTTGCTGGCAGTGTCTGAATCGATAATTCTGGCGCCGGCCGGGAAAATCAATTAAGAGGTCAGAATTGTTTTGCAGTTCCCGTAGTTTTATTTGCGTGAGGGAGCAAACAATTCTAGCTATTAAGATCTTATCTAATTTCCCCGAGCACAATTCAGGTCAATTGTGTTGTTGTTACTAGGATAACTGCTGTTGCTACGACTCTATCCCTTCCACTATTTTGTAGGGGAAAATGTATTATATATACCAGGATTTTCCAGCAGAGCCACACTTGTGATTCCTAAGTGTTTGGAGAAGCAGAGCAGAGCAGGTAAATATCAATTTGTTTTGGGAATGGATTTAGCACCACCACCATTTAGTGAAACCACTATTCAAATTGAAAAACAGTCACATCAAAATATTTCTACAGCAGTGAAATTTATAGCTGTAATATTATTTTTTATTTTGGTGTTTATGATTTTGAATTTTGCCTCTTATAATGCACAACTATCCCACAGCTCCACCTCCAAGTTATGAAGATCTTGAAAATATTAACAGAGTAGGTGATCCAAGTTATGAAGATCTTGAAAATATTAACAGAGTAGGTGACAGAAATTGTTGCACTTGGGGTATTTTTATTGGTATGGCAAGTTTCTACTCTGTAATTGCAATTATTCTTATTATTGGAAAATTGTATTTTTGGTGATTAAATATACTAGACATGGAATTGAAAGAGAATTTGATATCTCCTAAGAAACACTATTGCAGCTGCTGCTGCTCATCAGAAGATATTATGTGTAGTCCCACAATTCTCAAATCTTTAGTAATATTTGCCACGTGTATTACTGCAATGGCAGTTGTTGCAGCTGTAGGCCATTTGTATTGGTGGTAGTTTTCCTTATTGCAGGTCTGAAAAACTGATTTGGGACCTGAGCTACTTGGGAAAATTTGTTTCCACTCTGGAGCAAAGGCAAGTAATTTTTTTTATTTGTTTAAGTATAACCTGTTTGTAGACAGAGTTGTAATATGCTTTTACTATGATAGCTGTTGCTAAATTATTTATATGCTTATAATAATAAATCTGTGTATATTTACAGAATTTCCTGCAAAGCTATTAAAACAGCGGCAAAAGCAGCAGAAGAGTTTGCAGCAGATTTGGCTGAAGCAACAGCAGAGGCAACAAAGTTTGCAGCAGATTTGGCTGAAGCAACAGCAGAGGCAACAGAGTTTGCAGCAGATTTGTCTGAAGCAACAGCAGAGGCAACAGAGTTTGCAGCAGATTTGGCTGAAGCAGCAAAAGGTAAATTGATTCACAATTATTTGCAGTGTAATTGCAATATATGCTTTTATTTTTTTAAGAGCTCTGTGAATTTCTGAGGCATAAACAGATGATAGTGTAGCCAAATCTGCTTGAGGGGGGTTCATACAGGTTTATCCTATATACTATGTGCATGATGAGTTGTTTTTTTGATAGGAGAGGTCTCTTAAAATATATCAAGTCTCCATCACTTGTTGAAGATATGAAGAGAAAATTTCTAGATTTGTGCGAATATGATCTGTTTGCAGTTCAAACCGAGACAGAAATGCAATGGGTACTTGCAAGTAGTAAGAAATTTAAATATTTATCACTAGAGAAGATTAGCAAGTTTGAAGCTAGGATGTATAATCATTTTTTCAGAATAGTTAGTTGTTTTGTTATTTATAACAACCTTAACTGGTATAGTAATTGTTGCAAATTCAATACTTTGAGCTATTATCGGGGTTTGAGTTGGAGGAAATACTACAATTTTGATGATATTTTCCCTATAAATGAGATTGTCCTTCATTTTATAGGACAGATTTTCTAGAAAATGCAATTGTCAGTGTGTTGAGACATATAAAATGTGTGATTGCTTAAGAGATTTTTTTGTGTAGCAGCCGGAAGTATGGGGGGCACATTTTTTGACAGAAGGGGCCTCTTGAAATATATAGAATCCCCGTCACTTGTTGAGGAGATGAGGGAGAGATTTTCTGGATTGTCCGAGCACAATTTGTTTGCAGTTAGAAATGAGACAGAGATGCAGTGGGTGCTTGGCAGTGGCAAAAATTTTGAATATTTGCATCTCGGCACAATTGGCTTGTATGAGAAAAATTTGTACCCAAGATGTTTTAGAATTATAGGGATGTTTGTCAGTTTTAAGTATTTGAACTGCAATTACAATTATTGGTTCAATTCTGCATTGCCCGAGCTGCATAAGCTCTATGTTATTGCCGACCAGACATCAAATTGGGTGCATTACAGATTTTTGAACAGATTTTTTAACAAGAGGAGAGAAAATTGTATTAGATTTCTTACTGCTAATAATGGACACCTGTATAGTTGGGGGAATAATACAACTGTAGTAGAAACTGGGCACGTGGTGTTGAATGAACTTATATTGTATTTCATGTCTAGAAGATTTGACAGTTGTGGCCTGAACTGCATGATTGAATCTCTAACAGCTTATGACACTAGGTGTTTTTGTGGCAAAAAATTGTACTATTTAATATGAGTTTTTTTGACAGAAGGGACCTCTTGAAATATATCAAGTCCCCATCACTTGTTGAGGAGATGAGGGAGAGATTTTCTGGATTGTCTGAACACAATTTGTTTGCAGTTAAAAATGAAACAGAAATGCAGTGGGTACTTAGCGGTAGTAAAAATTTTGAGTATCTTTACCTGAATCATATAGGTCAGTTTGAGAAGTACATATGTCAGGACAGAATTGCTAGATATTTTGTAATTTTTTATACAGATAGATATGCTTGTTATTGCCTGATCAAAATACATGAGAGTCACTGGATGAGTACTCACTATAATTTGCTGACAGAGCATATGTTAAAATTTAGTCTGTATTCCTGCTTGAATTGGAGGCACTATAAATTTAGAAATATTTATAAAGATATTCGATTTGTAACAGATGATACTGGTTGCTTGTACAGAGGGTCTGAGTTCAATTGTGATAATGCATGGCTTTGTAGATATACCTGCATGACTGAGATTATAATGTATTTCTTCAGGCAGAGATTTAGTGGTTGTAGAGTTGATTGTGTAGAGCAAATACTGAGTGGTGATAATTTAAGTAGTAGATGTAATTGTGGGAAAATAATATCATTGATACGAGTATAAAATTTGCAGAAGCTGAGCAAGCAGAGCGGGAGCAGTCAAAACTGAGCAAGCAGAGCAAGAGCAGTCAAAACTGAGAAGGAGAGGAACAATCAAAGCCGAGCAAGCCGAGCAGAGTATCAGGAACATCTGAGGTATATATAATGTCTGATAATTATGTTATCAAATATATTAATGATCAATATATTATATATGGGCTGTATAATACCACACCTCGAAAATTTTCACACAATTTTAATCACAGAACAGTGTGTTTTGAAGAGGGATTGGATTTGCCCACACAAATTATGCAGGTACGCATAGTGGATACACTGGAACCAGATTTATTTGATGCTGTGTTGGAGAATTATATCTCTGAGATTACACTGGTAAATTCCAAAATTGTAGTAAAGATCTCTGATAAGAGCACACAGTGTTTTGTACATGAAATTTATAGGCCTGAGCTTAGTGCATTTTTGGACACAGATGGGGTTCTCAGATTTTGTGACAGTATCCCTCCCCCCGAAAACAAATTAAATCTCTTTGAGCACGATGTTCACAAATATGAGCAGCTGCTCAAAAATTAATATATTGACAACTATTTTGATGATTTTTTCATCTTAAATTTTGTCGAGTCAAGGGAAATATGTTTTGTGGAATTCAAGGATGTTGTTCCCAACAATATTATTTTGTGCGAGCGTATCCAAGATATGGGTTATGCATTTATCAAAACTTTGGGGCAACCTGGGCTGGAAAGATCAAAATACATGAACTCTGTCAATTACACAGATTGTATAATCACAAAAATTATATACAGCTCTAAGCACATGGATGTGATTGTTACATGTTACCTGCTTTTCAGAACCCGGGAAGATACTTATGTCAACAACACCACCAAGGTTATTGCAGTAGAGTGTTTTATACAATTGAGCAGAGCTCTATATATAGAGTTGAAAAAATTGCCCAATCTTCTATTGAGCAACATTTTGGAGGAATCCCCTGACACTCTTATTATACACTGTGTTATTGCTATGCTGAATCTTGACTTGGATCAGAATGGGTTCCTCTCCAAATTTGCCCAAATTGTCAGCAATGAAACATCGTAATTTTTTTGAAAGAAGGTCCATCAGTAAATATATCATGTCGGAATCTCTTGTTGATGATTTTAAGCATAAATTTTTGGATTTGTCTGAGAAGAATTTGTTTTGTGTTAGGAATGAAACTGAGATGCAGTGGGCACTGTCACGTAACTTTGTTTTTCACTATATATCTGTAGGATCCCTGTCACAGTATGAGAGAACAATATTTAATAGGTTTAGAAGAATTGTTGGATTTTTTGTGCACTACTCTAGGATGTGGGAGGATGATTTTTTTACATATTACGATGATTACTGGTATAGCAATTGGGATGGGAATTGTTTTGTATACAGGATGGACATGATTACACATCAAGCTTCGAATTGGATTCATTATGATTCATGGGGAATAGATGAAATTGTAGATTTGTCCTGTGCTAGATATATAACTACAAATTTGGGAGATTTGTATTTACAGAGAGATTTCAAACCGATCCATTATCATGAAAATTTGAATTTTAGTGAGGTTTTGCTGTACATGTTTAGGCAAAAATTTAAGAGTTGTCCGCAGGAATGTATAAGCTTGTCTCTCGAGGCTCACAATATACAAGATGAATGTCTTTGCGGCAAACAATTGTTCTTCTTGCCTCTGGATATGTAAAACAATTTTTTTTTACAGCTACGATGAGATCTTATTTTGAGAGAAGAAATATTGCAGAATATATTATATCCAAGGATCTTGTTCCTGAATTTAGAGATAGGTTCTCAACCCTCTCTGAGTATGATTTTTTCTCTGTAAATAATGAGACTGAATTACAGTGGGCATTGAACAGTGCCAGGATTTTCAAGTACATAAATTTGAGATCAATCTCAATGTTTGAGTGTGACAGGTATAACAAATGTAGGAGAATTTTGGGGCATGTTGTTATATTTCAGAGTACCCACCAATATAAGTGGTTTTCAAATTGTCCAAGAATAGGATATTGTTTTGATTTCAGGATGCTCCCTGTGGAGGATCCATATTGGAAACATTACAATTATTTTTTTGATCCTGTGAAGTTTGTTGGCAAGAAATTTGTGACAACAAATCATGGATATCTGTTTAAAGCATCTAGTTTTAACAGACCCATATCATCTTTGATTTTAAACATGAACGAGATAATCTTATACATGTTCTCACAAAATTGTAGTATTGAGTGCCACAAACAAGTTTTGAAAACTTGGAATTTAAATTTATTGACCCAAGAGGATCTAGGAATTTGAGTTGTAAAGGTACTTGAGAGTTTGGGCAGCATCAGAATTTGATTTAGTATTTTTCAACCCACCACAGTTTATGCAGTTGAGAGCAGATATTTGTATGTGCCCTGTACATACCAACCCGTGACTTGCAAAGTCAGGATTTTGAGGATATTAATAAAAATTATTTGTATTTGACAGCTGAATCCGTGACGTGCCCAAATAAATTGTTAAATAGAAAAGCCAATAATGACCTATTTTGAGAGAAGAAACATTTCAAGATACATTAAGTCGGAACAACTTTCAAACAAATTTAGGGACCTGTTTATACATTTTACAGAATATAATTTTTTTTGCATACACAATGAAACAGAATTGCAGTGGGCCTTGAAGAGCAGGTCCAAGTTTAATTATATAGATTTGGGGCACATATCAGGATTTGAGGATTCTGTTTACAATACATGCAGGAAAATTGGACGTTTTGTATATTTTAAGTTGTATGTGTATCTGCAGTGGTACTCCTGTTTTTATAAGAAAGATTCCCAGCTGGTTCACATGAGGGGCTTCCTCCACACTAATTGTGATTGGGACAGATTAAGTGATTTCAGATTTTATTTTAGAAACAATCTATTTATGTTGAGTGAGGTTGCAATGTATTTGAAAAGCAAAAAAGGTGGGAGGAGATCTGATCTACTTGATGATTCAAAAATATTCTCACTATTCCAGACTCCACTATGAGCTTTGAGTTTAGGATTAGGTTCTGTTTGTTGTTAGCAGAGAGTTATATTATAAGCTAATTGTGCTATTTTTTTAGATGCTTCCCGGATGGACTAATTTTGTTAGCATGATCAATTTGGGGGAAGTATTTGAGGATCGGATGTACAATCAGAATCTGAAATTTGCAGGAATATGTGTATATTGCGACCCATCTACAGAGGTGTTAGATATTTATCCGTGCTATGCGCTTAAAAAACATGCCTTTTTGAATTTGCAGCCGTATGCAAATAGTAGATGCACTGGACACAAGATATTTTTGCAGTGGGGTGTGTGCTGTTTTAGAGAGATTTTATATTTTGGATTTATTGACATGTTTTGTCAGTATGGTACTCAATATTAGTTTTTATTTTTTTAGATGCACACTTATTTTGAGCGGAGAAATATTTCAAGATTTATTATCTCTGAATCAATTGGTCACAAATTTAGACATATATTTGAATATTTAACAGAATTTGATTTTTTTTGTGTAAACAATGAGACTGAGTTTCAATGGATATTGAGCAGTGGTAAAGAATTTAATTTTTTAAGCATAGGGAACATATCAATGTTTGAGGATAGGCTGTATTACTATGCCAATAGGATTACTGCAAATTGTATATTTTACAATACTCACATAGGTTTAAGAATTTACCCCTGCTATTCTCTATACAATTGTGTTCGAAACTATATCAGATATAGTTATAGGATAAAAAAATGGGATTATTATTTGTCTTGTTTTGGGGACAGTATAGCTGAATTTGATAGGTCCCTATTTGATGTTGATGACGATGGAAACTTGAAAATGAATGAGATTATTATGTATTTTATAAAGCACAAGTGCAAGAAATGCAATCCGAATTGTTATCTAAGTGTTTTGGATTTGGGACTGTTTGACAGAAATTGCATGTGTGTTTAAAAGGGGTTGTTTTTGTTTTATTTTAGATGAGCTCTTATTTTAAGAGAAGAAAGATATCAAGATTTATTGCATCGAAATCACTTATCCGAGAATTTAGGAACAAGTTAAGAAATATAACAGAATTTGATATTTTGTGTATCAATAATGAAACAGAATTTCAGTGGGTTCTAAGCAGTGGCAAAAATTTCAAGTATTTAAGCATAGGGTGCATATCTGCATTTGAGGGAAGAATCTTTGTGAATGCAAAAAAAATTGTAGCTTCTTGCTTGTTTTTCAATTTTAGGTGCTCATGTATTTGCCTGAACAATAACAGGTTTAGCTATGTAATAACAGATGGGTTTTTTCGTTTGATGAATTTTATCAGGAATAGAGGTTTAAAATTAAAGTATGAATTTGATGAAGGTCTGAACTTACAAATAAGTGAGGCCTTGATGTATCTTATAATGGAGACAAGATATTGGCGATTCTGTCCACATTTATGTTAATTATTTATTTTTAGATGAGAAGTTTTTTTGAGAGAAGAAAGTTATCAAGATTTATTACATCTGAATTGTTTATTCCCGAATTCAAAGAACAGTTTGAAAACTTGACAGAATTTGATTTGTTTTGTGTCCGAAATGAGACCGAGATGCAGTGGGTCTTGGGCAGTGCCAAGAATTTTGGGTATTTGAGTGTGGGAAATATAACACAATTTGAATTTATACATATCTTGAAAAGGATTTCAGCTTTTTGCATATTTTTTAATCAGATACCAAATTTCAAACGGGGTAGCTATTATCCATATTTTTTTCTAAACACTTCTACAGTTCCTGTATATAATCCTATAATGCAAGAAGATGATTATTTTTTGATGAATTTTCTTGTTAAGAACGATGAGAGATTTAAATTCGATACTTGTCTGTTTGACATTGATGATCACCATAACCTAAGGTTAAATGAGCTAAACTTGCAACTGATTGTGACTACATTGCGCCTATAAATTTATTTTTAGATGGGAAGTTTTTTTGAGAGAAGAAAGCTATCAAGATTTATTGCTTCTGAATTGTTTGTTCCTGAATTTAGAGAAAAGTTTGAAAACTTGACAGAATTTGATATTTTTTGTGTCCAAAATGAGACAGAAATGCATTGGGTCTTGGGCAGTAGGAAGAAATTTAGGTATCTGAGTGTGGGAAACATAACAGAATTTGAATTTATACAATTTTTAAAGAGAATTGCAACCTTTTATATGTTTTTCAATAAGACATGTCTATTTGGATATTATCCATTCTTCTCTCTGAACAATTCTGCAAATATTCTATATAGTTATCAAATAAGAGGTCGTGATTGTAATGTAGTGGATTGTACTTGTAGTATAGCGGATTTTCTTGTTGGGACAGAACAGACATTTAAATTCAAGTCTTGTCTGTTTGAGAATGATGATGACCATAACCTAAAATTAAATGAATTGAATTTGCAGCTAATTTTGGAAAAAAATCCCATGGTGTATCTATAGATGGGGAGTTTTTTTGAAAGAAGAAAGTTATCAAGATTTATTGCTTCTAAATGCTGGGTCCCTGAATTCAGAGACCAGTTTGAAAATCTGACAGAATTTGATTTTTTTTGTGTAAGAAATGAAACTGAGATGCAGTGGGTCTTGAGGCATAAAAATAAGAAATTTAGGTATATAAGTTTGGGAAACACATCAGAATATGAACTTGGAATGTATTGTGACAAGAGGATCTTGGCCTTTTGCATGTTTTTCCTGTATGAGCCCAAACCTATTAGAAATAATTTCTGCCCATTCTTCTTCTTAGATAATGACATGCATAGCATATTTTCTTTTAACATAAAAAATAATTCTACAAAAGAAGTAGAATATTTAATTAGGAGGCAAGAATTTAAATTTAATACATGCCTATTTGATGTAGATGAGAATAGTAATTTGAAATTGAATGAGATGATTTTGAAACTTGTGTGTGACAAAAAATATCTATACCGTGCTGCATGTTGTGTAACTTTGGCAATGTTGGATGAGGCAGGATTCTAACTTGTTCAAGACGCAGCTTGGAAGAAATATACGATGCTATCAAAATTGATGTTGGGGTTCATTTTCGCAAAACGCTTCTTCAAATTATCAAAAATGGTCTTGTATTTGGTGGGCAGGTTCGCGTCGAGCAAATTCTGGTTGATGCCACCGTTAATGTCCGCGAGCATAATCTTGCCCGAGCAGCCTTCACCCATGATCATAGTGAACGGTTTAAAAGGTACCGTTTTCATTTTATTCCCACCACTCAACACTTTTGCCTTGGACACTCGGAGAGGCGGTTGCGATAAATACACCACCGCACGTTTCAATTTCTTGAGGTAATTTTCCGTCAAATTATCCAAATACACTTTTTTCAAGTTGTTGCTTTCGTCAAATTCCACGATGTGCTTGTGTTTTTCCTTGAACTCGTCCCAAAAATTCTGGCCCGTCGATTCCATGGAAGAATTGACGCTGCCTGCTACCGAATGATGATCCTCATCCATGCTCGACGCACCCTCGCTGCATGCCAATTCGACGTTGGTTGTTTTTTTGTAACTAATCTTCTTTTTTGTTTTGACCATTTTTAGATGGAGCTGATGGATCTTAATAAAAGTTACACACAATTAATGCCGTTTCTAATTATTTTTAGATCGAGTCGATGGATATTATGATGAAATAAACATTACGAAAAACTAACAATATTCTTTCTCTATTTTTGATTATTTTTAGATGGAGGAGATGGATGTTGATGACGAATGGAAGCTTCACAACAGAGAACTGCTTTTAACGCCCGAGGTCGTTGGATGCGGTGCTTTAATGTTCAAACAAGATCGAAGGAAGCCCATATTTTATAGCGACGACCGGGATGAAGTCAATTACGACGAGCCGCCGCCCAAACTGCAACAGCATCATGGTTTTGTTAAAGATTACGTCGCACCCAATTTCCGGGGGGACCTTAACGACGTACGCTGCTTATTTGTGAACCACCGCCTTGCACTCACCAACATCAGCATGTGGAACCTCGACAACCACGCCATCCAACAATTGGCGCTGAATTGTGAGACATTGGACGTGTACCCAAAATGTAAGGACCAATTAAAATACTTACTCGAGAAGATGGATACGCTCTGCGAGATTTTTTTATACGATGCGTTGTGCACGCACAAAATCTTGGATATTGTGACAGACTATCTGGAGCGACAACATTTTATCGGTTCCAAACTTGCACCCGTAAATTTTCTCCAGAAAATTCACTTGTATTTCAAGTTCTGCAAAATCCACCAAAAAAGTCTCGAACAAACCGTACTCTTGTGCTCCAAGAGCATTTGCCAGAACGCCGAGTGCGTGCAATCGTTTCGTAAACTGTATTCGGTGTTGGGGAACTTTCAATACCTTACCCAGCTCACCGTGCCGGTGCTAGACAGCGACGCGTTCCGTCAACTCTTTTATCACTTGGACGTGGGCAGCAACCATTTTGAGATTGCGCCGCTCGACGTGTCGCTTGTTGTTGATTTACATTTTTTTCGACGAGGCTGGCGCCACCAAAAGCAGCTTTTCACCGTCGGCAAAAATTTCATCAACAGGTTCAAGAGTCTGGGGTTTCACTTGACGACCGACGCGGACGATTTGTACCGCGTCGCCAAAGATGCCACCCGTCTAAAACGTAAATTTAAACCCTTCAAAACTTTGCTCGGCGGGTGGATGCGCACGTGGTTGGGTAAATTTTCGCTCCGCCTGGAGCATTGTGACACCGAACCCGGCAATTTGGATAGGTTGGGAGAAAATTTCACCGTTATACGCTTTCTATTCTCATCCACCGTCCCCTTCCACATTATGGATTTGTGTTGCTTCCGCAAAATTCTCGATTACGAGCTGAAAAATTTGCTTGATACATATAGTGTGTTCCAATTGTACTTGAGCCCCAGACCTTTTGCTGCGGTGCATAAACTCTACACCAAAACGTCCAAATTTCCATTTGCGAACAAACCAAAATATTTGGGTGCGCTCGATGGTAGCTGCTCCCAGCACTGCGAATGCAAAAAAAGAAAGTGTAACCTGTGCTACCGCATGCAACCCTTTACCAGCAAACAAGATTCATACGCGTGGCGACAACCACAAAATTTGAGCCACATGAAGTGTTATTTGTACGTGTGTAAACCCAAATAACACAAGGTTTCACATGGTTAGTGTGGTAAGTTGCTGTGTAATTCGACAAACTTGTATACTCTACAAAATTTCGACAATCAATCATAGGAAATTACTACGAGTTTCAATTCAATAATTGTTTCAATAATCAAACCTATATATATATGTATAGTTAGTATGGTAAGTTGTTGTTGTATATGTGTGTTTTCAACTCTACACAAGTTGTGCTCTACAAACTTCCAAAAGTTTATACGAATAAACAATTTGTTAAATAGTAATAAGTTAAGTTTTTTAGTTGATCAATTTAAGCGACATGTTATCATTGTTGTTGTCAACAAATAAATGCGTGTGTGTATCCTAAATAAAATATTTTGTTAAACTATGAACAAGTGGTTTTTTCAATTGAAAACCTGTTGCCGAAACGAAAGGTATAATTTGGGTACGGGTGGCAACACCAATTTTGACGTGGCGGCTGGCGGCGGCAGGTGGGTGGTTTCGCAACGACTTGACGCTTCAGACGAATCAGCCGAGTTACTGGAGGCCGGTGGATCTCATGGAGCAAACCACCGAGGACAGCGGCCACGCCAACATCTACGACCTTACGCGCAAAAGTTTAGATCTGTATGAAAATATCAAATTTTGTCGCGAGCACGAGATTTGGAGCGTGGCCGGCTTCGTGGATGAAAATTTTTTCCTCTTTGTCCGCACGGCGGACGAGGAGCACCATTGCTACGTCAAGGTGAGTTTGCATGGTAACGACTGGAGGAGTCAGCTGGCACGGCTACCCTCCTCGACGCAGCAAATGTTGGAATGCCACCCGTCGCCCGCCTACGTTAATCTAATTCACGTTTTTTTTCGCATCTTGTGCGAGCGAAAACATTTCTCCTTGACGAACGTGTCCACGCTCAACTATACCCTGGCGAAAAATTTATCGTTTTGCTCAAGTGAGCGAGTTGACGTGAGCGCCGAGGGCAACAGCAAATCATCCGAGTTGAAAATGTCCATAACGCAAAGTGCAATTTTCTGGCACGGTTCGCACGAAATGCTCGAGGTGCATCAGATTGGCGATTGCAAGAAATCGTACACCACAACTTGTCTCATCCTAGTCGCCATCAAATGCGACGGCGACGAGCGCGAGTTTTACATCGAGCACGAGAACGCGTGCCCAAGAAAATTTTTCAACCCGGACAAATTGGACACGCTATTTTTTTTTAATCAACGCCAAGCCCATGTTTTCGCAGGAAACTGCTACTTAGTTGTAGCATTCACGCTGCAAGAAACTTTGAACGTGTTTTCGGTAGTGGAGTGTATCCCATGATAATCAAAGATGGTTTCGTACTTGAAACTAACAGAGTGGAATAATTTGCCGCTGGGAAGTGCCATGGCGGCGGCTCCACCTACGGTACCCACAGCATTCTCCGTGGAAGGGTGATGATGACCAATACCATCGTTGTTATAGCATAATTGCAGTGTCGTGTTACTAAAATGTTAAAATATTCTGACTTTTGTTAAAAGCTGCGGCTCTAAAGGGGCATGTAGCACACACAAGGACAAAAAACAGGACAACACACAACAAAATTATACTGGCCATAGTGCCAGTCGCCCGAACTTCGTACGTCTGCAAAATGCAGTCTAGGGTGTACAATGTGGAAGTGAGGTTGACTTTTGGGCACCTGTGTGGAAGGTCACCCCTTACGCCACACCACTGTAACTTTCCAACAGCACCACATCATGAAGAATTCTCTAAGTATAAAAAACCCCTGGAGATGGTAAATCGACACCACATCATCTACAACTCGATTGACGAGACCACTAGAGAGAACTGACATCACGAGGCGGCAACGAGTGGATAACTTTCCGTGGATAACACATCTCGGTAAACCCTTCCCTAGCCCCATGACTTCAACAGACCCATTCGCTTCCTTTGGGGAATCCTTGCGTATCAACTTCACATATCTGCCATGTGCTTTTTTGAATAAACCATGCAGCATTTCTTTGTGGAACGCCCTTTGCCACGGTCATTCTGACACTTTTCCTTGTAAACATAATTTTCTTTTTCAGACATCAATAAATCCGAATGCGTGCCATTTTCGGGATTTCGTCACATGAATTTCTGTGTTTCTTTTCACTTGTAGAATCACCCTTCATCATACTTCAACACAGCTCTCGATAATGAGACAATCTCAAAACAGATGTGGATAAAAAACAACAAAGTTATGTAGAGGATTATCCTGACCTTTGGTTCAGATGCCAGAGCCTCGTTAGTCTGCAAAATGCAGTCCAGGGTGTACTATGTGGAAGTGAGGTTGACTGTTTGGTAGGTTGAGGAAGGGTCATCCCTTACAACACTGTCACATAGATAAATTAAGTTACCTACCTAGATATGGACATGACACCATAATAGGTACAAGTTGGTTCAGAAAATCAGAGTAGAGCTACTATAAAGGAATTAGCCAAAGTGTGTATTTTTCAATGTATGGAAGCTAATCCTATTATTGTGTCTGAAATATTACCTGATAAATATCTAATTACAAACGCAGCACATAAAATTGAAGCTGTTTTTGATGGAATCAGACTCATGGTAATAAAAAAAAAGAACCAGTCAATCTCTTGTTCCCAGGAATGTTGAGCAGCCAAAATCAATAAAGAAATTTTTGAATTTAAAATTATGGGTGTGCCAGCACTTAGGATATATTGCATTTGTCATATTATAATAATAACTAAAATAGCATTATTGCTGTGTCGTGTTACTAAAATATTAAACCATTCGAACTTTCGTTGAAAGCTGAGGCTGTAAAGGGGCACTCAGCACATACGTACAAGGAAAAAACCAGGACAACACAGAATTATACTGACCATAGGGCATCCCAGAGACTCTTTAGTCTGCATAAAGCAGTCCAGGGTGTACTATGTGGAAGTGAAGTTAACAATTGCATGTACTACTTGGAAGGTCAGCCCTTACACCCCAAGATATATTAAAAAATGACAGGTTCCAATTGGCCTGCATGGAACAAACGCAAGACTTTAAAAAATGTAAGGATAGTTTAAAAACTACCTCAGAGAAATTGCAAGAGACGTGCTCTTCTCAAAAACCTAAAAACATCAGTTAAAACACTGACATCATCTCCCAACATAGAATTTGAATTTAAAATTGTGGGTGCGTCAGCACTAAGGCTATTTTGCACCCATCAAATTATACAGGGGCCAGCCCCTTATCGTTACAAATAGCAACTCTATCGTTGAAGAACTAAAATCATAAAACATTAAAATGTTATTTCGTTAAAAGCTGAGGCTGTACAGGGGCACTAGAACAGAATAATACAAACAAAATTATACTGGCTATGGGGCCAGTCGCCAGAGCCTCGTTAGTCTTCGGTCCAGGGTGCACTAACGTGGAAGTGAGGTTGACATTTGGGTGTACTACGTGGAAGGTCACCCCTTAGACCCCTCTCCCAACATAGAAGACAAATCATTGGGAAGATTAAAACACTGTGCAAGGTGATTAAAATTTGCACATTCGAGAAGAAAATAGAAACGAAAGTTCGAGCGTTCTGTCACGAAGTCCTCTGGATATCATTGTATACAGAGACATCCAAAACAATAAATAAAAGTTCACAGGGTCGACACACCACATGTAAAGTTGTGAACTTGTAAAAATAAAGTAATCTGGTAATGCTTCACAGTTGAACATTCACTTTCTAGATGTATGCCATGTGGACTCAGAGATTTTAATTCTCAACATATTTTGTATCTTTCCTTTAATTTTGGGTGCATTAGCACTAAGACTACCTTGCACCCTTCACGCCATACAGGGTCCAGGCCCTTACCTTAACTAAAATAACATAACTGTAATGTTGTTTGACAAAATATTAAAACATTGTCCGTTAAAAGCTGAAACTGTAAAGGGGCACTCAGCACACACAAGGACAAAAACAGGACAGCACAGAATTATACTGGCCATAGGGCCAGTCGCCAGAGCCTCGTTTGCCTGCAAAATACAGTCCAGAGTGTACTATGTGGAACTGAGGTTGACAATTCGGTGTACTATGTGGAAGGTCACCCCTTAATCTCAAGACATTGGTTCAGTACTTGCTTCAGCCTGAGCTTAGTGCATTTTTGGACACAGATGGGGTTCTCAGATTTTGTGACAGTATCCCTCCCCCCGAAAACAAATTAAATCTCTTTGAGCACGATGTTCACAAATATGAGCAGCTGCTCAAAAATTAATATATTGACAACTATTTTGATGATTTTTTCATCTTAAATTTTGTCGAGTCAAGGGAAATATGTTTTGTGGAATTCAAGGATGTTGTTCCCAACAATATTATTTTGTGCGAGCGTATCCAAGATATGGGTTATGCATTTATCAAAACTTTGGGGCAACCTGGGCTGGAAAGATCAAAATACATGAACTCTGTCAATTACACAGATTGTATAATCACAAAAATTATATACAGCTCTAAGCACATGGATGTGATTGTTACATGTTACCTGCTTTTCAGAACCCGGGAAGATACTTATGTCAACAACACCACCAAGGTTATTGCAGTAGAGTGTTTTATACAATTGAGCAGAGCTCTATATATAGAGTTGAAAAAATTGCCCAATCTTCTATTGAGCAACATTTTGGAGGAATCCCCTGACACTCTTATTATACACTGTGTTATTGCTATGCTGAATCTTGACTTGGATCAGAATGGGTTCCTCTCCAAATTTGCCCAAATTGTCAGCAATGAAACATCGTAATTTTTTTGAAAGAAGGTCCATCAGTAAATATATCATGTCGGAATCTCTTGTTGATGATTTTAAGCATAAATTTTTGGATTTGTCTGAGAAGAATTTGTTTTGTGTTAGGAATGAAACTGAGATGCAGTGGGCACTGTCACGTAACTTTGTTTTTCACTATATATCTGTAGGATCCCTGTCACAGTATGAGAGAACAATATTTAATAGGTTTAGAAGAATTGTTGGATTTTTTGTGCACTACTCTAGGATGTGGGAGGATGATTTTTTTACATATTACGATGATTACTGGTATAGCAATTGGGATGGGAATTGTTTTGTATACAGGATGGACATGATTACACATCAAGCTTCGAATTGGATTCATTATGATTCATGGGGAATAGATGAAATTGTAGATTTGTCCTGTGCTAGATATATAACTACAAATTTGGGAGATTTGTATTTACAGAGAGATTTCAAACCGATCCATTATCATGAAAATTTGAATTTTAGTGAGGTTTTGCTGTACATGTTTAGGCAAAAATTTAAGAGTTGTCCGCAGGAATGTATAAGCTTGTCTCTCGAGGCTCACAATATACAAGATGAATGTCTTTGCGGCAAACAATTGTTCTTCTTGCCTCTGGATATGTAAAACAATTTTTTTTTACAGCTACGATGAGATCTTATTTTGAGAGAAGAAATATTGCAGAATATATTATATCCAAGGATCTTGTTCCTGAATTTAGAGATAGGTTCTCAACCCTCTCTGAGTATGATTTTTTCTCTGTAAATAATGAGACTGAATTACAGTGGGCATTGAACAGTGCCAGGATTTTCAAGTACATAAATTTGAGATCAATCTCAATGTTTGAGTGTGACAGGTATAACAAATGTAGGAGAATTTTGGGGCATGTTGTTATATTTCAGAGTACCCACCAATATAAGTGGTTTTCAAATTGTCCAAGAATAGGATATTGTTTTGATTTCAGGATGCTCCCTGTGGAGGATCCATATTGGAAACATTACAATTATTTTTTTGATCCTGTGAAGTTTGTTGGCAAGAAATTTGTGACAACAAATCATGGATATCTGTTTAAAGCATCTAGTTTTAACAGACCCATATCATCTTTGATTTTAAACATGAACGAGATAATCTTATACATGTTCTCACAAAATTGTAGTATTGAGTGCCACAAACAAGTTTTGAAAACTTGGAATTTAAATTTATTGACCCAAGAGGATCTAGGAATTTGAGTTGTAAAGGTACTTGAGAGTTTGGGCAGCATCAGAATTTGATTTAGTATTTTTCAACCCACCACAGTTTATGCAGTTGAGAGCAGATATTTGTATGTGCCCTGTACATACCAACCCGTGACTTGCAAAGTCAGGATTTTGAGGATATTAATAAAAATTATTTGTATTTGACAGCTGAATCCGTGACGTGCCCAAATAAATTGTTAAATAGAAAAGCCAATAATGACCTATTTTGAGAGAAGAAACATTTCAAGATACATTAAGTCGGAACAACTTTCAAACAAATTTAGGGACCTGTTTATACATTTTACAGAATATAATTTTTTTTGCATACACAATGAAACAGAATTGCAGTGGGCCTTGAAGAGCAGGTCCAAGTTTAATTATATAGATTTGGGGCACATATCAGGATTTGAGGATTCTGTTTACAATACATGCAGGAAAATTGGACGTTTTGTATATTTTAAGTTGTATGTGTATCTGCAGTGGTACTCCTGTTTTTATAAGAAAGATTCCCAGCTGGTTCACATGAGGGGCTTCCTCCACACTAATTGTGATTGGGACAGATTAAGTGATTTCAGATTTTATTTTAGAAACAATATTTATGTTGAGTGAGGTTGCAATGTATTTGAAAAGCAAAAAAGGTGGGAGGAGATCTGATCTACTTGATGATTCAAAAATATTCTCACTATTCCAGACTCCACTATGAGCTTTGAGTTTAGGATTAGGTTCTGTTTGTTGTTAGCAGAGAGTTATATTATAAGCTAATTGTGCTATTTTTTTAGATGCTTCCCGGATGGACTAATTTTGTTAGCATGATCAATTTGGGGGAAGTATTTGAGGATCGGATGTACAATCAGAATCTGAAATTTGCAGGAATATGTGTATATTGCGACCCATCTACAGAGGTGTTAGATATTTATCCGTGCTATGCGCTTAAAAAACATGCCTTTTTGAATTTGCAGCCGTATGCAAATAGTAGATGCACTGGACACAAGATATTTTTGCAGTGGGGTGTGTGCTGTTTTAGAGAGATTTTATATTTTGGATTTATTGACATGTTTTGTCAGTATGGTACTCAATATTAGTTTTTATTTTTTTAGATGCACACTTATTTTGAGCGGAGAAATATTTCAAGATTTATTATCTCTGAATCAATTGGTCACAAATTTAGACATATATTTGAATATTTAACAGAATTTGATTTTTTTTGTGTAAACAATGAGACTGAGTTTCAATGGATATTGAGCAGTGGTAAAGAATTTAATTTTTTAAGCATAGGGAACATATCAATGTTTGAGGATAGGCTGTATTACTATGCCAATAGGATTACTGCAAATTGTATATTTTACAATACTCACATAGGTTTAAGAATTTACCCCTGCTATTCTCTATACAATTGTGTTCGAAACTATATCAGATATAGTTATAGGATAAAAAAATGGGATTATTATTTGTCTTGTTTTGGGGACAGTATAGCTGAATTTGATAGGTCCCTATTTGATGTTGATGACGATGGAAACTTGAAAATGAATGAGATTATTATGTATTTTATAAAGCACAAGTGCAAGAAATGCAATCCGAATTGTTATCTAAGTGTTTTGGATTTGGGACTGTTTGACAGAAATTGCATGTGTGTTTAAAAGGGGTTGTTTTTGTTTTATTTTAGATGAGCTCTTATTTTAAGAGAAGAAAGATATCAAGATTTATTGCATCGAAATCACTTATCCGAGAATTTAGGAACAAGTTAAGAAATATAACAGAATTTGATATTTTGTGTATCAATAATGAAACAGAATTTCAGTGGGTTCTAAGCAGTGGCAAAAATTTCAAGTATTTAAGCATAGGGTGCATATCTGCATTTGAGGGAAGAATCTTTGTGAATGCAAAAAAAATTGTAGCTTCTTGCTTGTTTTTCAATTTTAGGTGCTCATGTATTTGCCTGAACAATAACAGGTTTAGCTATGTAATAACAGATGGGTTTTTTCGTTTGATGAATTTTATCAGGAATAGAGGTTTAAAATTAAAGTATGAATTTGATGAAGGTCTGAACTTACAAATAAGTGAGGCCTTGATGTATCTTATAATGGAGACAAGATATTGGCGATTCTGTCCACATTTATGTTAATTATTTATTTTTAGATGAGAAGTTTTTTTGAGAGAAGAAAGTTATCAAGATTTATTACATCTGAATTGTTTATTCCCGAATTCAAAGAACAGTTTGAAAACTTGACAGAATTTGATTTGTTTTGTGTCCGAAATGAGACCGAGATGCAGTGGGTCTTGGGCAGTGCCAAGAATTTTGGGTATTTGAGTGTGGGAAATATAACACAATTTGAATTTATACATATCTTGAAAAGGATTTCAGCTTTTTGCATATTTTTTAATCAGATACCAAATTTCAAACGGGGTAGCTATTATCCATATTTTTTTCTAAACACTTCTACAGTTCCTGTATATAATCCTATAATGCAAGAAGATGATTATTTTTTGATGAATTTTCTTGTTAAGAACGATGAGAGATTTAAATTCGATACTTGTCTGTTTGACATTGATGATCACCATAACCTAAGGTTAAATGAGCTAAACTTGCAACTGATTGTGACTACATTGCGCCTATAAATTTATTTTTAGATGGGAAGTTTTTTTGAGAGAAGAAAGCTATCAAGATTTATTGCTTCTGAATTGTTTGTTCCTGAATTTAGAGAAAAGTTTGAAAACTTGACAGAATTTGATATTTTTTGTGTCCAAAATGAGACAGAAATGCATTGGGTCTTGGGCAGTAGGAAGAAATTTAGGTATCTGAGTGTGGGAAACATAACAGAATTTGAATTTATACAATTTTTAAAGAGAATTGCAACCTTTTATATGTTTTTCAATAAGACATGTCTATTTGGATATTATCCATTCTTCTCTCTGAACAATTCTGCAAATATTCTATATAGTTATCAAATAAGAGGTCGTGATTGTAATGTAGTGGATTGTACTTGTAGTATAGCGGATTTTCTTGTTGGGACAGAACAGACATTTAAATTCAAGTCTTGTCTGTTTGAGAATGATGATGACCATAACCTAAAATTAAATGAATTGAATTTGCAGCTAATTTTGGAAAAAAATCCCATGGTGTATCTATAGATGGGGAGTTTTTTTGAAAGAAGAAAGTTATCAAGATTTATTGCTTCTAAATGCTGGGTCCCTGAATTCAGAGACCAGTTTGAAAATCTGACAGAATTTGATTTTTTTTGTGTAAGAAATGAAACTGAGATGCAGTGGGTCTTGAGGCATAAAAATAAGAAATTTAGGTATATAAGTTTGGGAAACACATCAGAATATGAACTTGGAATGTATTGTGACAAGAGGATCTTGGCCTTTTGCATGTTTTTCCTGTATGAGCCCAAACCTATTAGAAATAATTTCTGCCCATTCTTCTTCTTAGATAATGACATGCATAGCATATTTTCTTTTAACATAAAAAATAATTCTACAAAAGAAGTAGAATATTTAATTAGGAGGCAAGAATTTAAATTTAATACATGCCTATTTGATGTAGATGAGAATAGTAATTTGAAATTGAATGAGATGATTTTGAAACTTGTGTGTGACAAAAAATATCTATACCGTGCTGCATGTTGTGTAACTTTGGCAATGTTGGATGAGGCAGGATTCTAACTTGTTCAAGACGCAGCTTGGAAGAAATATACGATGCTATCAAAATTGATGTTGGGGTTCATTTTCGCAAAACGCTTCTTCAAATTATCAAAAATGGTCTTGTATTTGGTGGGCAGGTTCGCGTCGAGCAAATTCTGGTTGATGCCACCGTTAATGTCCGCGAGCATAATCTTGCCCGAGCAGCCTTCACCCATGATCATAGTGAACGGTTTAAAAGGTACCGTTTTCATTTTATTCCCACCACTCAACACTTTTGCCTTGGACACTCGGAGAGGCGGTTGCGATAAATACACCACCGCACGTTTCAATTTCTTGAGGTAATTTTCCGTCAAATTATCCAAATACACTTTTTTCAAGTTGTTGCTTTCGTCAAATTCCACGATGTGCTTGTGTTTTTCCTTGAACTCGTCCCAAAAATTCTGGCCCGTCGATTCCATGGAAGAATTGACGCTGCCTGCTACCGAATGATGATCCTCATCCATGCTCGACGCACCCTCGCTGCATGCCAATTCGACGTTGGTTGTTTTTTTGTAACTAATCTTCTTTTTTGTTTTGACCATTTTTAGATGGAGCTGATGGATCTTAATAAAAGTTACACACAATTAATGCCGTTTCTAATTATTTTTAGATCGAGTCGATGGATATTATGATGAAATAAACATTACGAAAAACTAACAATATTCTTTCTCTATTTTTGATTATTTTTAGATGGAGGAGATGGATGTTGATGACGAATGGAAGCTTCACAACAGAGAACTGCTTTTAACGCCCGAGGTCGTTGGATGCGGTGCTTTAATGTTCAAACAAGATCGAAGGAAGCCCATATTTTATAGCGACGACCGGGATGAAGTCAATTACGACGAGCCGCCGCCCAAACTGCAACAGCATCATGGTTTTGTTAAAGATTACGTCGCACCCAATTTCCGGGGGGACCTTAACGACGTACGCTGCTTATTTGTGAACCACCGCCTTGCACTCACCAACATCAGCATGTGGAACCTCGACAACCACGCCATCCAACAATTGGCGCTGAATTGTGAGACATTGGACGTGTACCCAAAATGTAAGGACCAATTAAAATACTTACTCGAGAAGATGGATACGCTCTGCGAGATTTTTTTATACGATGCGTTGTGCACGCACAAAATCTTGGATATTGTGACAGACTATCTGGAGCGACAACATTTTATCGGTTCCAAACTTGCACCCGTAAATTTTCTCCAGAAAATTCACTTGTATTTCAAGTTCTGCAAAATCCACCAAAAAAGTCTCGAACAAACCGTACTCTTGTGCTCCAAGAGCATTTGCCAGAACGCCGAGTGCGTGCAATCGTTTCGTAAACTGTATTCGGTGTTGGGGAACTTTCAATACCTTACCCAGCTCACCGTGCCGGTGCTAGACAGCGACGCGTTCCGTCAACTCTTTTATCACTTGGACGTGGGCAGCAACCATTTTGAGATTGCGCCGCTCGACGTGTCGCTTGTTGTTGATTTACATTTTTTTCGACGAGGCTGGCGCCACCAAAAGCAGCTTTTCACCGTCGGCAAAAATTTCATCAACAGGTTCAAGAGTCTGGGGTTTCACTTGACGACCGACGCGGACGATTTGTACCGCGTCGCCAAAGATGCCACCCGTCTAAAACGTAAATTTAAACCCTTCAAAACTTTGCTCGGCGGGTGGATGCGCACGTGGTTGGGTAAATTTTCGCTCCGCCTGGAGCATTGTGACACCGAACCCGGCAATTTGGATAGGTTGGGAGAAAATTTCACCGTTATACGCTTTCTATTCTCATCCACCGTCCCCTTCCACATTATGGATTTGTGTTGCTTCCGCAAAATTCTCGATTACGAGCTGAAAAATTTGCTTGATACATATAGTGTGTTCCAATTGTACTTGAGCCCCAGACCTTTTGCTGCGGTGCATAAACTCTACACCAAAACGTCCAAATTTCCATTTGCGAACAAACCAAAATATTTGGGTGCGCTCGATGGTAGCTGCTCCCAGCACTGCGAATGCAAAAAAAGAAAGTGTAACCTGTGCTACCGCATGCAACCCTTTACCAGCAAACAAGATTCATACGCGTGGCGACAACCACAAAATTTGAGCCACATGAAGTGTTATTTGTACGTGTGTAAACCCAAATAACACAAGGTTTCACATGGTTAGTGTGGTAAGTTGCTGTGTAATTCGACAAACTTGTATACTCTACAAAATTTCGACAATCAATCATAGGAAATTACTACGAGTTTCAATTCAATAATTGTTTCAATAATCAAACCTATATATATATGTATAGTTAGTATGGTAAGTTGTTGTTGTATATGTGTGTTTTCAACTCTACACAAGTTGTGCTCTACAAACTTCCAAAAGTTTATACGAATAAACAATTTGTTAAATAGTAATAAGTTAAGTTTTTTAGTTGATCAATTTAAGCGACATGTTATCATTGTTGTTGTCAACAAATAAATGCGTGTGTGTATCCTAAATAAAATATTTTGTTAAACTATGAACAAGTGGTTTTTTCAATTGAAAACCTGTTGCCGAAACGAAAGGTATAATTTGGGTACGGGTGGCAACACCAATTTTGACGTGGCGGCTGGCGGCGGCAGGTGGGTGGTTTCGCAACGACTTGACGCTTCAGACGAATCAGCCGAGTTACTGGAGGCCGGTGGATCTCATGGAGCAAACCACCGAGGACAGCGGCCACGCCAACATCTACGACCTTACGCGCAAAAGTTTAGATCTGTATGAAAATATCAAATTTTGTCGCGAGCACGAGATTTGGAGCGTGGCCGGCTTCGTGGATGAAAATTTTTTCCTCTTTGTCCGCACGGCGGACGAGGAGCACCATTGCTACGTCAAGGTGAGTTTGCATGGTAACGACTGGAGGAGTCAGCTGGCACGGCTACCCTCCTCGACGCAGCAAATGTTGGAATGCCACCCGTCGCCCGCCTACGTTAATCTAATTCACGTTTTTTTTCGCATCTTGTGCGAGCGAAAACATTTCTCCTTGACGAACGTGTCCACGCTCAACTATACCCTGGCGAAAAATTTATCGTTTTGCTCAAGTGAGCGAGTTGACGTGAGCGCCGAGGGCAACAGCAAATCATCCGAGTTGAAAATGTCCATAACGCAAAGTGCAATTTTCTGGCACGGTTCGCACGAAATGCTCGAGGTGCATCAGATTGGCGATTGCAAGAAATCGTACACCACAACTTGTCTCATCCTAGTCGCCATCAAATGCGACGGCGACGAGCGCGAGTTTTACATCGAGCACGAGAACGCGTGCCCAAGAAAATTTTTCAACCCGGACAAATTGGACACGCTATTTTTTTTTAATCAACGACAAGCCCATGTTTTCGCAGGAAACTGCTACTTAGTTGTAGCATTCACGCTGCAAGAAACTTTGAACGTGTTTTCGGTAGTGGAGTGTATCCCATGATAATCAAAGATGGTTTCGTACTTGAAACTAACAGAGTGGAATAATTTGCCGCTGGGAAGTGCCATGGCGGCGGCTCCACCTACGGTACCCACAGCATTCTCCGTGGAAGGGTGATGATGACCAATACCATCGTTGTTATAGCATAATTGCAGTGTCGTGTTACTAAAATGTTAAAATATTCTGACTTTTGTTAAAAGCTGCGGCTCTAAAGGGGCATGTAGCACACACAAGGACAAAAAACAGGACAACACACAACAAAATTATACTGGCCATAGTGCCAGTCGCCGGAACTTCGTACGTCTGCAAAATGCAGTCTAGGGTGTACGATGTGGAAGTGAGGTTGAATTTTGGGCACCTGTGTGGAAGGTCACCCCTTACGCCACACCACTGTAACTTTCCAACAGCACCACATCATGAAGAATTCTCTAAGTATAAAAATCCCCTGGAGATGGTAAATCGACACCACATCATCTACAACTCGATTGACGAGACCACTAGAGAGAACTGACATCACGAGGCGGCAACGAGTGGATAACTTTCCGTGGATAACACATCTCGGTAAACCCTTCCCTAGCCCCATGACTTCAACAGACCCATTCGCTTCCTTTGGGGAATCCTTGCGTATCAACTTCACATATCTGCCATGTGCTTTTTTGAATAAACCATGCAGCATTTCTTTGTGGAACGCCCTTTGCCACGGTCATTCTGACACTTTTCCTTGTAAACATAATTTTCTTTTTCAGACATCAATAAATCCGAATGCGTGCCATTTTCGGGATTTCGTCACATGAATTTCTGTGTTTCTTTTCACTTGTAGAATCACCCTTCATCATACTTCAACACAGCTCTCGATAATGAGACAATCTCAAAACAGATGTGGATAAAAAACAACAAAGTTATGTAGAGGATTATCCTGACCTTTGGTTCAGATGCCAGAGCCTCGTTAGTCTGCAAAATGCAGTCCAGGGTGTACTATGTGGAAGTGAGGTTGACTGTTTGGTAGGTTGAGGAAGGGTCATCCCTTACAACACTGTCACATAGATAAATTAAGTTACCTACCTAGATATGGACATGACACCATAATAGGTACAAGTTGGTTCAGAAAATCAGAGTAGAGCTACTATAAAGGAATTAGCCAAAGTGTGTATTTTTCAATGTATGGAAGCTAATCCTATTATTGTGTCTGAAATATTACCTGATAAATATCTAATTACAAACGCAGCACATAAAATTGAAGCTGTTTTTGATGGAATCAGACTCATGGTAATAAAAAAAAAGAACCAGTCAATCTCTTGTTCCCAGGAATGTTGAGCAGCCAAAATCAATAAAGAAATTTTTGAATTTAAAATTATGGGTGTGCCAGCACTTAGGATATATTGCATTTGTCATATTATAATAATAACTAAAATAGCATTATTGCTGTGTCGTGTTACTAAAATATTAAACCATTCGAACTTTCGTTGAAAGCTGAGGCTGTAAAGGGGCACTCAGCACATACGTACAAGGAAAAAACCAGGACAACACAGAATTATACTGACCATAGGGCATCCCAGAGACTCTTTAGTCTGCATAAAGCAGTCCAGGGTGTACTATGTGGAAGTGAAGTTAACAATTGCATGTACTACTTGGAAGGTCAGCCCTTACACCCCAAGATATATTAAAAAATGACAGGTTCCAATTGGCCTGCATGGAACAAACGCAAGACTTTAAAAAATGTAAGGATAGTTTAAAAACTACCTCAGAGAAATTGCAAGAGACGTGCTCTTCTCAAAAACCTAAAAACATCAGTTAAAACACTGACATCATCTCCCAACATAGAATTTGAATTTAAAATTGTGGGTGCGTCAGCACTAAGGCTATTTTGCACCCATCAAATTATACAGGGGCCAGCCCCTTATCGTTACAAATAGCAACTCTATCGTTGAAGAACTAAAATCATAAAACATTAAAATGTTATTTCGTTAAAAGCTGAGGCTGTACAGGGGCACTAGAACAGAATAATACAAACAAAATTATACTGGCTATGGGGCCAGTCGCCAGAGCCTCGTTAGTCTTCGGTCCAGGGTGCACTAACGTGGAAGTGAGGTTGACATTTGGGTGTACTACGTGGAAGGTCACCCCTTAGACCCCTCTCCCAACATAGAAGACAAATCATTGGGAAGATTAAAACACTGTGCAAGGTGATTAAAATTTGCACATTCGAGAAGAAAATAGAAACGAAAGTTCGAGCGTTCTGTCACGAAGTCCTCTGGATATCATTGTATACAGAGACATCCAAAACAATAAATAAAAGTTCACAGGGTCGACACACCACATGTAAAGTTGTGAACTTGTAAAAATAAAGTAATCTGGTAATGCTTCACAGTTGAACATTCACTTTCTAGATGTATGCCATGTGGACTCAGAGATTTTAATTCTCAACATATTTTGTATCTTTCCTTTAATTTTGGGTGCATTAGCACTAAGACTACCTTGCACCCTTCACGCCATACAGGGTCCAGGCCCTTACCTTAACTAAAATAACATAACTGTAATGTTGTTTGACAAAATATTAAAACATTGTCCGTTAAAAGCTGAAACTGTAAAGGGGCACTCAGCACACACAAGGACAAAAACAGGACAGCACAGAATTATACTGGCCATAGGGCCAGTCGCCAGAGCCTCGTTTGCCTGCAAAATACAGTCCAGAGTGTACTATGTGGAACTGAGGTTGACAATTCGGTGTACTATGTGGAAGGTCACCCCTTAATCTCAAGACATTGGTTCAGTACTTGCTTCAGCCTGAGCTTAGTGCATTTTTGGACACAGATGGGGTTCTCAGATTTTGTGACAGTATCCCTCCCCCCGAAAACAAATTAAATCTCTTTGAGCACGATGTTCACAAATATGAGCAGCTGCTCAAAAATTAATATATTGACAACTATTTTGATGATTTTTTCATCTTAAATTTTGTCGAGTCAAGGGAAATATGTTTTGTGGAATTCAAGGATGTTGTTCCCAACAATATTATTTTGTGCGAGCGTATCCAAGATATGGGTTATGCATTTATCAAAACTTTGGGGCAACCTGGGCTGGAAAGATCAAAATACATGAACTCTGTCAATTACACAGATTGTATAATCACAAAAATTATATACAGCTCTAAGCACATGGATGTGATTGTTACATGTTACCTGCTTTTCAGAACCCGGGAAGATACTTATGTCAACAACACCACCAAGGTTATTGCAGTAGAGTGTTTTATACAATTGAGCAGAGCTCTATATATAGAGTTGAAAAAATTGCCCAATCTTCTATTGAGCAACATTTTGGAGGAATCCCCTGACACTCTTATTATACACTGTGTTATTGCTATGCTGAATCTTGACTTGGATCAGAATGGGTTCCTCTCCAAATTTGCCCAAATTGTCAGCAATGAAACATCGTAATTTTTTTGAAAGAAGGTCCATCAGTAAATATATCATGTCGGAATCTCTTGTTGATGATTTTAAGCATAAATTTTTGGATTTGTCTGAGAAGAATTTGTTTTGTGTTAGGAATGAAACTGAGATGCAGTGGGCACTGTCACGTAACTTTGTTTTTCACTATATATCTGTAGGATCCCTGTCACAGTATGAGAGAACAATATTTAATAGGTTTAGAAGAATTGTTGGATTTTTTGTGCACTACTCTAGGATGTGGGAGGATGATTTTTTTATATATTACGATGATTACTGGTATAGCAATTGGGATGGGAATTGTTTTGTATACAGGATGGACATGATTACACATCAAGCTTCGAATTGGATTCATTATGATTCATGGGGAATAGATGAAATTGTAGATTTGTCCTGTGCTAGATATATAACTACAAATTTGGGAGATTTGTATTTACAGAGAGATTTCAAACCGATCCATTATCATGAAAATTTGAATTTTAGTGAGGTTTTGCTGTACATGTTTAGGCAAAAATTTAAGAGTTGTCCGCAGGAATGTATAAGCTTGTCTCTCGAGGCTCACAATATACAAGATGAATGTCTTTGCGGCAAACAATTGTTCTTCTTGCCTCTGGATATGTAAAACAATTTTTTTTTACAGCTACGATGAGATCTTATTTTGAGAGAAGAAATATTGCAGAATATATTATATCCAAGGATCTTGTTCCTGAATTTAGAGATAGGTTCTCAACCCTATCTGAGTATGATTTTTTCTCTGTAAATAATGAGACTGAATTACAGTGGGCATTGAACAGTGCCAGGATTTTCAAGTACATAAATTTGAGATCAATCTCAATGTTTGAGTGTGACAGGTATAACAAATGTAGGAGAATTTTGGGGCATGTTGTTATATTTCAGAGTACCCACCAATATAAGTGGTTTTCAAATTGTCCAAGAATAGGATATTGTTTTGATTTCAGGATGCTCCCTGTGGAGGATCCATATTGGAAACATTACAATTATTTTTTTGATCCTGTGAAGTTTGTTGGCAAGAAATTTGTGACAACAAATCATGGATATCTGTTTAAAGCATCTAGTTTTAACAGACCCATATCATCTTTGATTTTAAACATGAACGAGATAATCTTATACATGTTCTCACAAAATTGTAGTATTGAGTGCCACAAACAAGTTTTGAAAACTTGGAATTTAAATTTATTGACCCAAGAGGATCTAGGAATTTGAGTTGTAAAGGTACTTGAGAGTTTGGGCAGCATCAGAATTTGATTTAGTATTTTTCAACCCACCACAGTTTATGCAGTTGAGAGCAGATATTTGTATGTGCCCTGTACATACCAACCCGTGACTTGCAAAGTCAGGATTTTGAGGATATTAATAAAAATTATTTGTATTTGACAGCTGAATCCGTGACGTGCCCAAATAAATTGTTAAATAGAAAAGCCAATAATGACCTATTTTGAGAGAAGAAACATTTCAAGATACATTAAGTCGGAACAACTTTCAAACAAATTTAGGGACCTGTTTATACATTTTACAGAATATAATTTTTTTTGCATACACAATGAAACAGAATTGCAGTGGGCCTTGAAGAGCAGGTCCAAGTTTAATTATATAGATTTGGGGCACATATCAGGATTTGAGGATTCTGTTTACAATACATGCAGGAAAATTGGACGTTTTGTATATTTTAAGTTGTATGTGTATCTGCAGTGGTACTCCTGTTTTTATAAGAAAGATTCCCAGCTGGTTCACATGAGGGGCTTCCTCCACACTAATTGTGATTGGGACAGATTAAGTGATTTCAGATTTTATTTTAGAAACAATCTATTTATGTTGAGTGAGGTTGCAATGTATTTGAAAAGCAAAAAAGGTGGGAGGAGATCTGATCTACTTGATGATTCAAAAATATTCTCACTATTCCAGACTCCACTATGAGCTTTGAGTTTAGGATTAGGTTCTGTTTGTTGTTAGCAGAGAGTTATATTATAAGCTAATTGTGCTATTTTTTTAGATGCTTCCCGGATGGACTAATTTTGTTAGCATGATCAATTTGGGGGAAGTGTTTGAGGATCGGATGTACAATCAGAATCTGAAATTTGCAGGAATATGTGTATATTGCGACCCATCTACAGAGGTGTTAGATATTTATCCGTGCTATGCGCTTAAAAAACATGCCTTTTTGAATTTGCAGCCGTATGCAAATAGTAGATGCACTGGACACAAGATATTTTTGCAGTGGGGTGTGTGCTGTTTTAGAGAGATTTTATATTTTGGATTTATTGACATGTTTTGTCAGTATGGTACTCAATATTAGTTTTTATTTTTTTAGATGCACACTTATTTTGAGCGGAGAAATATTTCAAGATTTATTATCTCTGAATCAATTGGTCACAAATTTAGACATATATTTGAATATTTAACAGAATTTGATTTTTTTTGTGTAAACAATGAGACTGAGTTTCAATGGATATTGAGCAGTGGTAAAGAATTTAATTTTTTAAGCATAGGGAACATATCAATGTTTGAGGATAGGCTGTATTACTATGCCAATAGGATTACTGCAAATTGTATATTTTACAATACTCACATAGGTTTAAGAATTTACCCCTGCTATTCTCTATACAATTGTGTTCGAAACTATATCAGATATAGTTATAGGATAAAAAAATGGGATTATTATTTGTCTTGTTTTGGGGACAGTATAGCTGAATTTGATAGGTCCCTATTTGATGTTGATGACGATGGAAACTTGAAAATGAATGAGATTATTATGTATTTTATAAAGCACAAGTGCAAGAAATGCAATCCGAATTGTTATCTAAGTGTTTTGGATTTGGGACTGTTTGACAGAAATTGCATGTGTGTTTAAAAGGGGTTGTTTTTGTTTTATTTTAGATGAGCTCTTATTTTAAGAGAAGAAAGATATCAAGATTTATTGCATCGAAATCACTTATCCGAGAATTTAGGAACAAGTTAAGAAATATAACAGAATTTGATATTTTGTGTATCAATAATGAAACAGAATTTCAGTGGGTTCTAAGCAGTGGCAAAAATTTCAAGTATTTAAGCATAGGGTGCATATCTGCATTTGAGGGAAGAATCTTTGTGAATGCAAAAAAAATTGTAGCTTCTTGCTTGTTTTTCAATTTTAGGTGCTCATGTATTTGCCTGAACAATAACAGGTTTAGCTATGTAATAACAGATGGGTTTTTTCGTTTGATGAATTTTATCAGGAATAGAGGTTTAAAATTAAAGTATGAATTTGATGAAGGTCTGAACTTACAAATAAGTGAGGCCTTGATGTATCTTATAATGGAGACAAGATATTGGCGATTCTGTCCACATTTATGTTAATTATTTATTTTTAGATGAGAAGTTTTTTTGAGAGAAGAAAGTTATCAAGATTTATTACATCTGAATTGTTTATTCCCGAATTCAAAGAACAGTTTGAAAACTTGACAGAATTTGATTTGTTTTGTGTCCGAAATGAGACCGAGATGCAGTGGGTCTTGGGCAGTGCCAAGAATTTTGGGTATTTGAGTGTGGGAAATATAACACAATTTGAATTTATACATATCTTGAAAAGGATTTCAGCTTTTTGCATATTTTTTAATCAGATACCAAATTTCAAACGGGGTAGCTATTATCCATATTTTTTTCTAAACACTTCTACAGTTCCTGTATATAATCCTATAATGCAAGAAGATGATTATTTTTTGATGAATTTTCTTGTTAAGAACGATGAGAGATTTAAATTCGATACTTGTCTGTTTGACATTGATGATCACCATAACCTAAGGTTAAATGAGCTAAACTTGCAACTGATTGTGACTACATTGCGCCTATAAATTTATTTTTAGATGGGAAGTTTTTTTGAGAGAAGAAAGCTATCAAGATTTATTGCTTCTGAATTGTTTGTTCCTGAATTTAGAGAAAAGTTTGAAAACTTGACAGAATTTGATATTTTTTGTGTCCAAAATGAGACAGAAATGCATTGGGTCTTGGGCAGTAGGAAGAAATTTAGGTATCTGAGTGTGGGAAACATAACAGAATTTGAATTTATACAATTTTTAAAGAGAATTGCAACCTTTTATATGTTTTTCAATAAGACATGTCTATTTGGATATTATCCATTCTTCTCTCTGAACAATTCTGCAAATATTCTATATAGTTATCAAATAAGAGGTCGTGATTGTAATGTAGTGGATTGTACTTGTAGTATAGCGGATTTTCTTGTTGGGACAGAACAGACATTTAAATTCAAGTCTTGTCTGTTTGAGAATGATGATGACCATAACCTAAAATTAAATGAATTGAATTTGCAGCTAATTTTGGAAAAAAATCCCATGGTGTATCTATAGATGGGGAGTTTTTTTGAAAGAAGAAAGTTATCAAGATTTATTGCTTCTAAATGCTGGGTCCCTGAATTCAGAGACCAGTTTGAAAATCTGACAGAATTTGATTTTTTTTGTGTAAGAAATGAAACTGAGATGCAGTGGGTCTTGAGGCATAAAAATAAGAAATTTAGGTATATAAGTTTGGGAAACACATCAGAATATGAACTTGGAATGTATTGTGACAAGAGGATCTTGGCCTTTTGCATGTTTTTCCTGTATGAGCCCAAACCTATTAGAAATAATTTCTGCCCATTCTTCTTCTTAGATAATGACATGCATAGCATATTTTCTTTTAACATAAAAAATAATTCTACAAAAGAAGTAGAATATTTAATTAGGAGGCAAGAATTTAAATTTAATACATGCCTATTTGATGTAGATGAGAATAGTAATTTGAAATTGAATGAGATGATTTTGAAACTTGTGTGTGACAAAAAATATCTATACCGTGCTGCATGTTGTGTAACTTTGGCAATGTTGGATGAGGCAGGATTCTAACTTGTTCAAGACGCAGCTTGGAAGAAATATACGATGCTATCAAAATTGATGTTGGGGTTCATTTTCGCAAAACGCTTCTTCAAATTATCAAAAATGGTCTTGTATTTGGTGGGCAGGTTCGCGTCGAGCAAATTCTGGTTGATGCCACCGTTAATGTCCGCGAGCATAATCTTGCCCGAGCAGCCTTCACCCATGATCATAGTGAACGGTTTAAAAGGTACCGTTTTCATTTTATTCCCACCACTCAACACTTTTGCCTTGGACACTCGGAGAGGCGGTTGCGATAAATACACCACCGCACGTTTCAATTTCTTGAGGTAATTTTCCGTCAAATTATCCAAATACACTTTTTTCAAGTTGTTGCTTTCGTCAAATTCCACGATGTGCTTGTGTTTTTCCTTGAACTCGTCCCAAAAATTCTGGCCCGTCGATTCCATGGAAGAATTGACGCTGCCTGCTACCGAATGATGATCCTCATCCATGCTCGACGCACCCTCGCTGCATGCCAATTCGACGTTGGTTGTTTTTTTGTAACTAATCTTCTTTTTTGTTTTGACCATTTTTAGATGGAGCTGATGGATCTTAATAAAAGTTACACACAATTAATGCCGTTTCTAATTATTTTTAGATCGAGTCGATGGATATTATGATGAAATAAACATTACGAAAAACTAACAATATTCTTTCTCTATTTTTGATTATTTTTAGATGGAGGAGATGGATGTTGATGACGAATGGAAGCTTCACAACAGAGAACTGCTTTTAACGCCCGAGGTCGTTGGATGCGGTGCTTTAATGTTCAAACAAGATCGAAGGAAGCCCATATTTTATAGCGACGACCGGGATGAAGTCAATTACGACGAGCCGCCGCCCAAACTGCAACAGCATCATGGTTTTGTTAAAGATTACGTCGCACCCAATTTCCGGGGGGACCTTAACGACGTACGCTGCTTATTTGTGAACCACCGCCTTGCACTCACCAACATCAGCATGTGGAACCTCGACAACCACGCCATCCAACAATTGGCGCTGAATTGTGAGACATTGGACGTGTACCCAAAATGTAAGGACCAATTAAAATACTTACTCGAGAAGATGGATACGCTCTGCGAGATTTTTTTATACGATGCGTTGTGCACGCACAAAATCTTGGATATTGTGACAGACTATCTGGAGCGACAACATTTTATCGGTTCCAAACTTGCACCCGTAAATTTTCTCCAGAAAATTCACTTGTATTTCAAGTTCTGCAAAATCCACCAAAAAAGTCTCGAACAAACCGTACTCTTGTGCTCCAAGAGCATTTGCCAGAACGCCGAGTGCGTGCAATCGTTTCGTAAACTGTATTCGGTGTTGGGGAACTTTCAATACCTTACCCAGCTCACCGTGCCGGTGCTAGACAGCGACGCGTTCCGTCAACTCTTTTATCACTTGGACGTGGGCAGCAACCATTTTGAGATTGCGCCGCTCGACGTGTCGCTTGTTGTTGATTTACATTTTTTTCGACGAGGCTGGCGCCACCAAAAGCAGCTTTTCACCGTCGGCAAAAATTTCATCAACAGGTTCAAGAGTCTGGGGTTTCACTTGACGACCGACGCGGACGATTTGTACCGCGTCGCCAAAGATGCCACCCGTCTAAAACGTAAATTTAAACCCTTCAAAACTTTGCTCGGCGGGTGGATGCGCACGTGGTTGGGTAAATTTTCGCTCCGCCTGGAGCATTGTGACACCGAACCCGGCAATTTGGATAGGTTGGGAGAAAATTTCACCGTTATACGCTTTCTATTCTCATCCACCGTCCCCTTCCACATTATGGATTTGTGTTGCTTCCGCAAAATTCTCGATTACGAGCTGAAAAATTTGCTTGATACATATAGTGTGTTCCAATTGTACTTGAGCCCCAGACCTTTTGCTGCGGTGCATAAACTCTACACCAAAACGTCCAAATTTCCATTTGCGAACAAACCAAAATATTTGGGTGCGCTCGATGGTAGCTGCTCCCAGCACTGCGAATGCAAAAAAAGAAAGTGTAACCTGTGCTACCGCATGCAACCCTTTACCAGCAAACAAGATTCATACGCGTGGCGACAACCACAAAATTTGAGCCACATGAAGTGTTATTTGTACGTGTGTAAACCCAAATAACACAAGGTTTCACATGGTTAGTGTGGTAAGTTGCTGTGTAATTCGACAAACTTGTATACTCTACAAAATTTCGACAATCAATCATAGGAAATTACTACGAGTTTCAATTCAATAATTGTTTCAATAATCAAACCTATATATATATGTATAGTTAGTATGGTAAGTTGTTGTTGTATATGTGTGTTTTCAACTCTACACAAGTTGTGCTCTACAAACTTCCAAAAGTTTATACGAATAAACAATTTGTTAAATAGTAATAAGTTAAGTTTTTTAGTTGATCAATTTAAGCGACATGTTATCATTGTTGTTGTCAACAAATAAATGCGTGTGTGTATCCTAAATAAAATATTTTGTTAAACTATGAACAAGTGGTTTTTTCAATTGAAAACCTGTTGCCGAAACGAAAGGTATAATTTGGGTACGGGTGGCAACACCAATTTTGACGTGGCGGCTGGCGGCGGCAGGTGGGTGGTTTCGCAACGACTTGACGCTTCAGACGAATCAGCCGAGTTACTGGAGGCCGGTGGATCTCATGGAGCAAACCACCGAGGACAGCGGCCACGCCAACATCTACGACCTTACGCGCAAAAGTTTAGATCTGTATGAAAATATCAAATTTTGTCGCGAGCACGAGATTTGGAGCGTGGCCGGCTTCGTGGATGAAAATTTTTTCCTCTTTGTCCGCACGGCGGACGAGGAGCACCATTGCTACGTCAAGGTGAGTTTGCATGGTAACGACTGGAGGAGTCAGCTGGCACGGCTACCCTCCTCGACGCAGCAAATGTTGGAATGCCACCCGTCGCCCGCCTACGTTAATCTAATTCACGTTTTTTTTCGCATCTTGTGCGAGCGAAAACATTTCTCCTTGACGAACGTGTCCACGCTCAACTATACCCTGGCGAAAAATTTATCGTTTTGCTCAAGTGAGCGAGTTGACGTGAGCGCCGAGGGCAACAGCAAATCATCCGAGTTGAAAATGTCCATAACGCAAAGTGCAATTTTCTGGCACGGTTCGCACGAAATGCTCGAGGTGCATCAGATTGGCGATTGCAAGAAATCGTACACCACAACTTGTCTCATCCTAGTCGCCATCAAATGCGACGGCGACGAGCGCGAGTTTTACATCGAGCACGAGAACGCGTGCCCAAGAAAATTTTTCAACCCGGACAAATTGGACACGCTATTTTTTTTTAATCAACGCCAAGCCCATGTTTTCGCAGGAAACTGCTACTTAGTTGTAGCATTCACGCTGCAAGAAACTTTGAACGTGTTTTCGGTAGTGGAGTGTATCCCATGATAATCAAAGATGGTTTCGTACTTGAAACTAACAGAGTGGAATAATTTGCCGCTGGGAAGTGCCATGGCGGCGGCTCCACCTACGGTACCCACAGCATTCTCCGTGGAAGGGTGATGATGACCAATACCATCGTTGTTATAGCATAATTGCAGTGTCGTGTTACTAAAATGTTAAAATATTCTGACTTTTGTTAAAAGCTGCGGCTCTAAAGGGGCATGTAGCACACACAAGGACAAAAAACAGGACAACACACAACAAAATTATACTGGCCATAGTGCCAGTCGCCGGAACTTCGTACGTCTGCAAAATGCAGTCTAGGGTGTACGATGTGGAAGTGAGGTTGACTTTTGGGCACCTGTGTGGAAGGTCACCCCTTACGCCACACCACTGTAACTTTCCAACAGCACCACATCATGAAGAATTCTCTAAGTATAAAAATCCCCTGGAGATGGTAAATCGACACCACATCATCTACAACTCGATTGACGAGACCACTAGAGAGAACTGACATCACGAGGCGGCAACGAGTGGATAACTTTCCGTGGATAACACATCTCGGTAAACCCTTCCCTAGCCCCATGACTTCAACAGACCCATTCGCTTCCTTTGGGGAATCCTTGCGTATCAACTTCACATATCTGCCATGTGCTTTTTTGAATAAACCATGCAGCATTTCTTTGTGGAACGCCCTTTGCCACGGTCATTCTGACACTTTTCCTTGTAAACATAATTTTCTTTTTCAGACATCAATAAATCCGAATGCGTGCCATTTTCGGGATTTCGTCACATGAATTTCTGTGTTTCTTTTCACTTGTAGAATCACCCTTCATCATACTTCAACACAGCTCTCGATAATGAGACAATCTCAAAACAGATGTGGATAAAAAACAACAAAGTTATGTAGAGGATTATCCTGACCTTTGGTTCAGATGCCAGAGCCTCGTTAGTCTGCAAAATGCAGTCCAGGGTGTACTATGTGGAAGTGAGGTTGACTGTTTGGTAGGTTGAGGAAGGGTCATCCCTTACAACACTGTCACATAGATAAATTAAGTTACCTACCTAGATATGGACATGACACCATAATAGGTACAAGTTGGTTCAGAAAATCAGAGTAGAGCTACTATAAAGGAATTAGCCAAAGTGTGTATTTTTCAATGTATGGAAGCTAATCCTATTATTGTGTCTGAAATATTACCTGATAAATATCTAATTACAAACGCAGCACATAAAATTGAAGCTGTTTTTGATGGAATCAGACTCATGGTAATAAAAAAAAAGAACCAGTCAATCTCTTGTTCCCAGGAATGTTGAGCAGCCAAAATCAATAAAGAAATTTTTGAATTTAAAATTATGGGTGTGCCAGCACTTAGGATATATTGCATTTGTCATATTATAATAATAACTAAAATAGCATTATTGCTGTGTCGTGTTACTAAAATATTAAACCATTCGAACTTTCGTTGAAAGCTGAGGCTGTAAAGGGGCACTCAGCACATACGTACAAGGAAAAAACCAGGACAACACAGAATTATACTGACCATAGGGCATCCCAGAGACTCTTTAGTCTGCATAAAGCAGTCCAGGGTGTACTATGTGGAAGTGAAGTTAACAATTGCATGTACTACTTGGAAGGTCAGCCCTTACACCCCAAGATATATTAAAAAATGACAGGTTCCAATTGGCCTGCATGGAACAAACGCAAGACTTTAAAAAATGTAAGGATAGTTTAAAAACTACCTCAGAGAAATTGCAAGAGACGTGCTCTTCTCAAAAACCTAAAAACATCAGTTAAAACACTGACATCATCTCCCAACATAGAATTTGAATTTAAAATTGTGGGTGCGTCAGCACTAAGGCTATTTTGCACCCATCAAATTATACAGGGGCCAGCCCCTTATCGTTACAAATAGCAACTCTATCGTTGAAGAACTAAAATCATAAAACATTAAAATGTTATTTCGTTAAAAGCTGAGGCTGTACAGGGGCACTAGAACAGAATAATACAAACAAAATTATACTGGCTATGGGGCCAGTCGCCAGAGCCTCGTTAGTCTTCGGTCCAGGGTGCACTAACGTGGAAGTGAGGTTGACATTTGGGTGTACTACGTGGAAGGTCACCCCTTAGACCCCTCTCCCAACATAGAAGACAAATCATTGGGAAGATTAAAACACTGTGCAAGGTGATTAAAATTTGCACATTCGAGAAGAAAATAGAAACGAAAGTTCGAGCGTTCTGTCACGAAGTCCTCTGGATATCATTGTATACAGAGACATCCAAAACAATAAATAAAAGTTCACAGGGTCGACACACCACATGTAAAGTTGTGAACTTGTAAAAATAAAGTAATCTGGTAATGCTTCACAGTTGAACATTCACTTTCTAGATGTATGCCATGTGGACTCAGAGATTTTAATTCTCAACATATTTTGTATCTTTCCTTTAATTTTGGGTGCATTAGCACTAAGACTACCTTGCACCCTTCACGCCATACAGGGTCCAGGCCCTTACCTTAACTAAAATAACATAACTGTAATGTTGTTTGACAAAATATTAAAACATTGTCCGTTAAAAGCTGAAACTGTAAAGGGGCACTCAGCACACACAAGGACAAAAACAGGACAGCACAGAATTATACTGGCCATAGGGCCAGTCGCCAGAGCCTCGTTTGCCTGCAAAATACAGTCCAGAGTGTACTATGTGGAACTGAGGTTGACAATTCGGTGTACTATGTGGAAGGTCACCCCTTAATCTCAAGACATTGGTTCAGTACTTGCTTCAGCCTGAGCTTAGTGCATTTTTGGACACAGATGGGGTTCTCAGATTTTGTGACAGTATCCCTCCCCCCGAAAACAAATTAAATCTCTTTGAGCACGATGTTCACAAATATGAGCAGCTGCTCAAAAATTAATATATTGACAACTATTTTGATGATTTTTTCATCTTAAATTTTGTCGAGTCAAGGGAAATATGTTTTGTGGAATTCAAGGATGTTGTTCCCAACAATATTATTTTGTGCGAGCGTATCCAAGATATGGGTTATGCATTTATCAAAACTTTGGGGCAACCTGGGCTGGAAAGATCAAAATACATGAACTCTGTCAATTACACAGATTGTATAATCACAAAAATTATATACAGCTCTAAGCACATGGATGTGATTGTTACATGTTACCTGCTTTTCAGAACCCGGGAAGATACTTATGTCAACAACACCACCAAGGTTATTGCAGTAGAGTGTTTTATACAATTGAGCAGAGCTCTATATATAGAGTTGAAAAAATTGCCCAATCTTCTATTGAGCAACATTTTGGAGGAATCCCCTGACACTCTTATTATACACTGTGTTATTGCTATGCTGAATCTTGACTTGGATCAGAATGGGTTCCTCTCCAAATTTGCCCAAATTGTCAGCAATGAAACATCGTAATTTTTTTGAAAGAAGGTCCATCAGTAAATATATCATGTCGGAATCTCTTGTTGATGATTTTAAGCATAAATTTTTGGATTTGTCTGAGAAGAATTTGTTTTGTGTTAGGAATGAAACTGAGATGCAGTGGGCACTGTCACGTAACTTTGTTTTTCACTATATATCTGTAGGATCCCTGTCACAGTATGAGAGAACAATATTTAATAGGTTTAGAAGAATTGTTGGATTTTTTGTGCACTACTCTAGGATGTGGGAGGATGATTTTTTTACATATTACGATGATTACTGGTATAGCAATTGGGATGGGAATTGTTTTGTATACAGGATGGACATGATTACACATCAAGCTTCGAATTGGATTCATTATGATTCATGGGGAATAGATGAAATTGTAGATTTGTCCTGTGCTAGATATATAACTACAAATTTGGGAGATTTGTATTTACAGAGAGATTTCAAACCGATCCATTATCATGAAAATTTGAATTTTAGTGAGGTTTTGCTGTACATGTTTAGGCAAAAATTTAAGAGTTGTCCGCAGGAATGTATAAGCTTGTCTCTCGAGGCTCACAATATACAAGATGAATGTCTTTGCGGCAAACAATTGTTCTTCTTGCCTCTGGATATGTAAAACAATTTTTTTTTACAGCTACGATGAGATCTTATTTTGAGAGAAGAAATATTGCAGAATATATTATATCCAAGGATCTTGTTCCTGAATTTAGAGATAGGTTCTCAACCCTCTCTGAGTATGATTTTTTCTCTGTAAATAATGAGACTGAATTACAGTGGGCATTGAACAGTGCCAGGATTTTCAAGTACATAAATTTGAGATCAATCTCAATGTTTGAGTGTGACAGGTATAACAAATGTAGGAGAATTTTGGGGCATGTTGTTATATTTCAGAGTACCCACCAATATAAGTGGTTTTCAAATTGTCCAAGAATAGGATATTGTTTTGATTTCAGGATGCTCCCTGTGGAGGATCCATATTGGAAACATTACAATTATTTTTTTGATCCTGTGAAGTTTGTTGGCAAGAAATTTGTGACAACAAATCATGGATATCTGTTTAAAGCATCTAGTTTTAACAGACCCATATCATCTTTGATTTTAAACATGAACGAGATAATCTTATACATGTTCTCACAAAATTGTAGTATTGAGTGCCACAAACAAGTTTTGAAAACTTGGAATTTAAATTTATTGACCCAAGAGGATCTAGGAATTTGAGTTGTAAAGGTACTTGAGAGTTTGGGCAGCATCAGAATTTGATTTAGTATTTTTCAACCCACCACAGTTTATGCAGTTGAGAGCAGATATTTGTATGTGCCCTGTACATACCAACCCGTGACTTGCAAAGTCAGGATTTTGAGGATATTAATAAAAATTATTTGTATTTGACAGCTGAATCCGTGACGTGCCCAAATAAATTGTTAAATAGAAAAGCCAATAATGACCTATTTTGAGAGAAGAAACATTTCAAGATACATTAAGTCGGAACAACTTTCAAACAAATTTAGGGACCTGTTTATACATTTTACAGAATATAATTTTTTTTGCATACACAATGAAACAGAATTGCAGTGGGCCTTGAAGAGCAGGTCCAAGTTTAATTATATAGATTTGGGGCACATATCAGGATTTGAGGATTCTGTTTACAATACATGCAGGAAAATTGGACGTTTTGTATATTTTAAGTTGTATGTGTATCTGCAGTGGTACTCCTGTTTTTATAAGAAAGATTCCCAGCTGGTTCACATGAGGGGCTTCCTCCACACTAATTGTGATTGGGACAGATTAAGTGATTTCAGATTTTATTTTAGAAACAATCTATTTATGTTGAGTGAGGTTGCAATGTATTTGAAAAGCAAAAAAGGTGGGAGGAGATCTGATCTACTTGATGATTCAAAAATATTCTCACTATTCCAGACTCCACTATGAGCTTTGAGTTTAGGATTAGGTTCTGTTTGTTGTTAGCAGAGAGTTATATTATAAGCTAATTGTGCTATTTTTTTAGATGCTTCCCGGATGGACTAATTTTGTTAGCATGATCAATTTGGGGGAAGTATTTGAGGATCGGATGTACAATCAGAATCTGAAATTTGCAGGAATATGTGTATATTGCGACCCATCTACAGAGGTGTTAGATATTTATCCGTGCTATGCGCTTAAAAAACATGCCTTTTTGAATTTGCAGCCGTATGCAAATAGTAGATGCACTGGACACAAGATATTTTTGCAGTGGGGTGTGTGCTGTTTTAGAGAGATTTTATATTTTGGATTTATTGACATGTTTTGTCAGTATGGTACTCAATATTAGTTTTTATTTTTTTAGATGCACACTTATTTTGAGCGGAGAAATATTTCAAGATTTATTATCTCTGAATCAATTGGTCACAAATTTAGACATATATTTGAATATTTAACAGAATTTGATTTTTTTTGTGTAAACAATGAGACTGAGTTTCAATGGATATTGAGCAGTGGTAAAGAATTTAATTTTTTAAGCATAGGGAACATATCAATGTTTGAGGATAGGCTGTATTACTATGCCAATAGGATTACTGCAAATTGTATATTTTACAATACTCACATAGGTTTAAGAATTTACCCCTGCTATTCTCTATACAATTGTGTTCGAAACTATATCAGATATAGTTATAGGATAAAAAAATGGGATTATTATTTGTCTTGTTTTGGGGACAGTATAGCTGAATTTGATAGGTCCCTATTTGATGTTGATGACGATGGAAACTTGAAAATGAATGAGATTATTATGTATTTTATAAAGCACAAGTGCAAGAAATGCAATCCGAATTGTTATCTAAGTGTTTTGGATTTGGGACTGTTTGACAGAAATTGCATGTGTGTTTAAAAGGGGTTGTTTTTGTTTTATTTTAGATGAGCTCTTATTTTAAGAGAAGAAAGATATCAAGATTTATTGCATCGAAATCACTTATCCGAGAATTTAGGAACAAGTTAAGAAATATAACAGAATTTGATATTTTGTGTATCAATAATGAAACAGAATTTCAGTGGGTTCTAAGCAGTGGCAAAAATTTCAAGTATTTAAGCATAGGGTGCATATCTGCATTTGAGGGAAGAATCTTTGTGAATGCAAAAAAAATTGTAGCTTCTTGCTTGTTTTTCAATTTTAGGTGCTCATGTATTTGCCTGAACAATAACAGGTTTAGCTATGTAATAACAGATGGGTTTTTTCGTTTGATGAATTTTATCAGGAATAGAGGTTTAAAATTAAAGTATGAATTTGATGAAGGTCTGAACTTACAAATAAGTGAGGCCTTGATGTATCTTATAATGGAGACAAGATATTGGCGATTCTGTCCACATTTATGTTAATTATTTATTTTTAGATGAGAAGTTTTTTTGAGAGAAGAAAGTTATCAAGATTTATTACATCTGAATTGTTTATTCCCGAATTCAAAGAACAGTTTGAAAACTTGACAGAATTTGATTTGTTTTGTGTCCGAAATGAGACCGAGATGCAGTGGGTCTTGGGCAGTGCCAAGAATTTTGGGTATTTGAGTGTGGGAAATATAACACAATTTGAATTTATACATATCTTGAAAAGGATTTCAGCTTTTTGCATATTTTTTAATCAGATACCAAATTTCAAACGGGGTAGCTATTATCCATATTTTTTTCTAAACACTTCTACAGTTCCTGTATATAATCCTATAATGCAAGAAGATGATTATTTTTTGATGAATTTTCTTGTTAAGAACGATGAGAGATTTAAATTCGATACTTGTCTGTTTGACATTGATGATCACCATAACCTAAGGTTAAATGAGCTAAACTTGCAACTGATTGTGACTACATTGCGCCTATAAATTTATTTTTAGATGGGAAGTTTTTTTGAGAGAAGAAAGCTATCAAGATTTATTGCTTCTGAATTGTTTGTTCCTGAATTTAGAGAAAAGTTTGAAAACTTGACAGAATTTGATATTTTTTGTGTCCAAAATGAGACAGAAATGCATTGGGTCTTGGGCAGTAGGAAGAAATTTAGGTATCTGAGTGTGGGAAACATAACAGAATTTGAATTTATACAATTTTTAAAGAGAATTGCAACCTTTTATATGTTTTTCAATAAGACATGTCTATTTGGATATTATCCATTCTTCTCTCTGAACAATTCTGCAAATATTCTATATAGTTATCAAATAAGAGGTCGTGATTGTAATGTAGTGGATTGTACTTGTAGTATAGCGGATTTTCTTGTTGGGACAGAACAGACATTTAAATTCAAGTCTTGTCTGTTTGAGAATGATGATGACCATAACCTAAAATTAAATGAATTGAATTTGCAGCTAATTTTGGAAAAAAATCCCATGGTGTATCTATAGATGGGGAGTTTTTTTGAAAGAAGAAAGTTATCAAGATTTATTGCTTCTAAATGCTGGGTCCCTGAATTCAGAGACCAGTTTGAAAATCTGACAGAATTTGATTTTTTTTGTGTAAGAAATGAAACTGAGATGCAGTGGGTCTTGAGGCATAAAAATAAGAAATTTAGGTATATAAGTTTGGGAAACACATCAGAATATGAACTTGGAATGTATTGTGACAAGAGGATCTTGGCCTTTTGCATGTTTTTCCTGTATGAGCCCAAACCTATTAGAAATAATTTCTGCCCATTCTTCTTCTTAGATAATGACATGCATAGCATATTTTCTTTTAACATAAAAAATAATTCTACAAAAGAAGTAGAATATTTAATTAGGAGGCAAGAATTTAAATTTAATACATGCCTATTTGATGTAGATGAGAATAGTAATTTGAAATTGAATGAGATGATTTTGAAACTTGTGTGTGACAAAAAATATCTATACCGTGCTGCATGTTGTGTAACTTTGGCAATGTTGGATGAGGCAGGATTCTAACTTGTTCAAGACGCAGCTTGGAAGAAATATACGATGCTATCAAAATTGATGTTGGGGTTCATTTTCGCAAAACGCTTCTTCAAATTATCAAAAATGGTCTTGTATTTGGTGGGCAGGTTCGCGTCGAGCAAATTCTGGTTGATGCCACCGTTAATGTCCGCGAGCATAATCTTGCCCGAGCAGCCTTCACCCATGATCATAGTGAACGGTTTAAAAGGTACCGTTTTCATTTTATTCCCACCACTCAACACTTTTGCCTTGGACACTCGGAGAGGCGGTTGCGATAAATACACCACCGCACGTTTCAATTTCTTGAGGTAATTTTCCGTCAAATTATCCAAATACACTTTTTTCAAGTTGTTGCTTTCGTCAAATTCCACGATGTGCTTGTGTTTTTCCTTGAACTCGTCCCAAAAATTCTGGCCCGTCGATTCCATGGAAGAATTGACGCTGCCTGCTACCGAATGATGATCCTCATCCATGCTCGACGCACCCTCGCTGCATGCCAATTCGACGTTGGTTGTTTTTTTGTAACTAATCTTCTTTTTTGTTTTGACCATTTTTAGATGGAGCTGATGGATCTTAATAAAAGTTACACACAATTAATGCCGTTTCTAATTATTTTTAGATCGAGTCGATGGATATTATGATGAAATAAACATTACGAAAAACTAACAATATTCTTTCTCTATTTTTGATTATTTTTAGATGGAGGAGATGGATGTTGATGACGAATGGAAGCTTCACAACAGAGAACTGCTTTTAACGCCCGAGGTCGTTGGATGCGGTGCTTTAATGTTCAAACAAGATCGAAGGAAGCCCATATTTTATAGCGACGACCGGGATGAAGTCAATTACGACGAGCCGCCGCCCAAACTGCAACAGCATCATGGTTTTGTTAAAGATTACGTCGCACCCAATTTCCGGGGGGACCTTAACGACGTACGCTGCTTATTTGTGAACCACCGCCTTGCACTCACCAACATCAGCATGTGGAACCTCGACAACCACGCCATCCAACAATTGGCGCTGAATTGTGAGACATTGGACGTGTACCCAAAATGTAAGGACCAATTAAAATACTTACTCGAGAAGATGGATACGCTCTGCGAGATTTTTTTATACGATGCGTTGTGCACGCACAAAATCTTGGATATTGTGACAGACTATCTGGAGCGACAACATTTTATCGGTTCCAAACTTGCACCCGTAAATTTTCTCCAGAAAATTCACTTGTATTTCAAGTTCTGCAAAATCCACCAAAAAAGTCTCGAACAAACCGTACTCTTGTGCTCCAAGAGCATTTGCCAGAACGCCGAGTGCGTGCAATCGTTTCGTAAACTGTATTCGGTGTTGGGGAACTTTCAATACCTTACCCAGCTCACCGTGCCGGTGCTAGACAGCGACGCGTTCCGTCAACTCTTTTATCACTTGGACGTGGGCAGCAACCATTTTGAGATTGCGCCGCTCGATGTGTTGCTTGTTGTTGATTTACATTTTTTTCGACGAGGCTGGCGCCACCAAAAGCAGCTTTTCACCGTCGGCAAAAATTTCATCAACAGGTTCAAGAGTCTGGGGTTTCACTTGACGACCGACGCGGACGATTTGTACCGCGTCGCCAAAGATGCCACCCGTCTAAAACGTAAATTTAAACCCTTCAAAACTTTGCTCGGCGGGTGGATGCGCACGTGGTTGGGTAAATTTTCGCTCCGCCTGGAGCATTGTGACACCGAACCCGGCAATTTGGATAGGTTGGGAGAAAATTTCACCGTTATACGCTTTCTATTCTCATCCACCGTCCCCTTCCACATTATGGATTTGTGTTGCTTCCGCAAAATTCTCGATTACGAGCTGAAAAATTTGCTTGATACATATAGTGTGTTCCAATTGTACTTGAGCCCCAGACCTTTTGCTGCGGTGCATAAACTCTACACCAAAACGTCCAAATTTCCATTTGCGAACAAACCAAAATATTTGGGTGCGCTCGATGGTAGCTGCTCCCAGCACTGCGAATGCAAAAAAAGAAAGTGTAACCTGTGCTACCGCATGCAACCCTTTACCAGCAAACAAGATTCATACGCGTGGCGACAACCACAAAATTTGAGCCACATGAAGTGTTATTTGTACGTGTGTAAACCCAAATAACACAAGGTTTCACATGGTTAGTGTGGTAAGTTGCTGTGTAATTCGACAAACTTGTATACTCTACAAAATTTCGACAATCAATCATAGGAAATTACTACGAGTTTCAATTCAATAATTGTTTCAATAATCAAACCTATATATATATGTATAGTTAGTATGGTAAGTTGTTGTTGTATATGTGTGTTTTCAACTCTACACAAGTTGTGCTCTACAAACTTCCAAAAGTTTATACGAATAAACAATTTGTTAAATAGTAATAAGTTAAGTTTTTTAGTTGATCAATTTAAGCGACATGTTATCATTGTTGTTGTCAACAAATAAATGCGTGTGTGTATCCTAAATAAAATATTTTGTTAAACTATGAACAAGTGGTTTTTTCAATTGAAAACCTGTTGCCGAAACGAAAGGTATAATTTGGGTACGGGTGGCAACACCAATTTTGACGTGGCGGCTGGCGGCGGCAGGTGGGTGGTTTCGCAACGACTTGACGCTTCAGACGAATCAGCCGAGTTACTGGAGGCCGGTGGATCTCATGGAGCAAACCACCGAGGACAGCGGCCACGCCAACATCTACGACCTTACGCGCAAAAGTTTAGATCTGTATGAAAATATCAAATTTTGTCGCGAGCACGAGATTTGGAGCGTGGCCGGCTTCGTGGATGAAATTTTTTTCCTCTTTGTCCGCACGGCGGACGAGGAGCACCATTGCTACGTCAAGGTGAGTTTGCATGGTAACGACTGGAGGAGTCAGCTGGCACGGCTACCCTCCTCGACGCAGCAAATGTTGGAATGCCACCCGTCGCCCGCCTACGTTAATCTAATTCACGTTTTTTTTCGCATCTTGTGCGAGCGAAAACATTTCTCCTTGACGAACGTGTCCACGCTCAACTATACCCTGGCGAAAAATTTATCGTTTTGCTCAAGTGAGCGAGTTGACGTGAGCGCCGAGGGCAACAGCAAATCATCCGAGTTGAAAATGTCCATAACGCAAAGTGCAATTTTCTGGCACGGTTCGCACGAAATGCTCGAGGTGCATCAGATTGGCGATTGCAAGAAATCGTACACCACAACTTGTCTCATCCTAGTCGCCATCAAATGCGACGGCGACGAGCGCGAGTTTTACATCGAGCACGAGAACGCGTGCCCAAGAAAATTTTTCAACCCGGACAAATTGGACACGCTATTTTTTTTTAATCAACGCCAAGCCCATGTTTTCGCAGGAAACTGCTACTTAGTTGTAGCATTCACGCTGCAAGAAACTTTGAACGTGTTTTCGGTAGTGGAGTGTATCCCATGATAATCAAAGATGGTTTCGTACTTGAAACTAACAGAGTGGAATAATTTGCCGCTGGGAAGTGCCATGGCGGCGGCTCCACCTACGGTACCCACAGCATTCTCCGTGGAAGGGTGATGATGACCAATACCATCGTTGTTATAGCATAATTGCAGTGTCGTGTTACTAAAATGTTAAAATATTCTGACTTTTGTTAAAAGCTGCGGCTCTAAAGGGGCATGTAGCACACACAAGGACAAAAAACAGGACAACACACAACAAAATTATACTGGCCATAGTGCCAGTCGCCGGAACTTCGTACGTCTGCAAAATGCAGTCTAGGGTGTACAATGTGGAAGTGAGGTTGACTTTTGGGCACCTTTGTGGAAGGTCACCCCTTACGCCACACCACTGTAACTTTCCAACAGCACCACATCATGAAGAATTCTCTAAGTATAAAAATCCCCTGGAGATGGTAAATCGACACCACATCATCTACAACTCGATTGACGAGACCACTAGAGAGAACTGACATCACGAGGCGGCAACGAGTGGATAACTTTCCGTGGATAACACATCTCGGTAAACCCTTCCCTAGCCCCATGACTTCAACAGACCCATTCGCTTCCTTTGGGGAATCCTTGCGTATCAACTTCACATATCTGCCATGTGCTTTTTTGAATAAACCATGCAGCATTTCTTTGTGGAACGCCCTTTGCCACGGTCATTCTGACACTTTTCCTTGTAAACATAATTTTCTTTTTCAGACATCAATAAATCCGAATGCGTGCCATTTTCGGGATTTCGTCACATGAATTTCTGTGTTTCTTTTCACTTGTAGAATCACCCTTCATCATACTTCAACACAGCTCTCGATAATGAGACAATCTCAAAACAGATGTGGATAAAAAACAACAAAGTTATGTAGAGGATTATCCTGACCTTTGGTTCAGATGCCAGAGCCTCGTTAGTCTGCAAAATGCAGTCCAGGGTGTACTATGTGGAAGTGAGGTTGACTGTTTGGTAGGTTGAGGAAGGGTCATCCCTTACAACACTGTCACATAGATAAATTAAGTTACCTACCTAGATATGGACATGACACCATAATAGGTACAAGTTGGTTCAGAAAATCAGAGTAGAGCTACTATAAAGGAATTAGCCAAAGTGTGTATTTTTCAATGTATGGAAGCTAATCCTATTATTGTGTCTGAAATATTACCTGATAAATATCTAATTACAAACGCAGCACATAAAATTGAAGCTGTTTTTGATGGAATCAGACTCATGGTAATAAAAAAAAAGAACCAGTCAATCTCTTGTTCCCAGGAATGTTGAGCAGCCAAAATCAATAAAGAAATTTTTGAATTTAAAATTATGGGTGTGCCAGCACTTAGGATATATTGCATTTGTCATATTATAATAATAACTAAAATAGCATTATTGCTGTGTCGTGTTACTAAAATATTAAACCATTCGAACTTTCGTTGAAAGCTGAGGCTGTAAAGGGGCACTCAGCACATACGTACAAGGAAAAAACCAGGACAACACAGAATTATACTGACCATAGGGCATCCCAGAGACTCTTTAGTCTGCATAAAGCAGTCCAGGGTGTACTATGTGGAAGTGAAGTTAACAATTGCATGTACTACTTGGAAGGTCAGCCCTTACACCCCAAGATATATTAAAAAATGACAGGTTCCAATTGGCCTGCATGGAACAAACGCAAGACTTTAAAAAATGTAAGGATAGTTTAAAAACTACCTCAGAGAAATTGCAAGAGACGTGCTCTTCTCAAAAACCTAAAAACATCAGTTAAAACACTGACATCATCTCCCAACATAGAATTTGAATTTAAAATTGTGGGTGCGTCAGCACTAAGGCTATTTTGCACCCATCAAATTATACAGGGGCCAGCCCCTTATCGTTACAAATAGCAACTCTATCGTTGAAGAACTAAAATCATAAAACATTAAAATGTTATTTCGTTAAAAGCTGAGGCTGTACAGGGGCACTCAGCACAAAAGAACAGGATAATACAAACAAAATTATACTGGCTATGGGGCCAGTCGCCAGAGCCTCGTTAGTCTTCGGTCCAGGGTGCACTAATGTGGAAGTGAGGTTGACATTTGGGTGTACTACGTGGAAGGTCACCCCTTAGACCCCTCTCCCAACATAGAAGACAAATCATTGGGAAGATTAAAACACTGTGCAAGGTGATTAAAATTTGCACATTCGAGAAGAAAATAGAAACGAAAGTTCGAGCGTTCTGTCACGAAGTCCTCTGGATATCATTGTATACAGAGACATCCAAAACAATAAATAAAAGTTCACAGGGTCGACACACCACATGTAAAGTTGTGAACTTGTAAAAATAAAGTAATCTGGTAATGCTTCACAGTTGAACATTCACTTTCTAGATGTATGCCATGTGGACTCAGAGATTTTAATTCTCAACATATTTTGTATCTTTCCTTTAATTTTGGGTGCATTAGCACTAAGACTACCTTGCACCCTTCACGCCATACAGGGTCCAGGCCCTTACCTTAACTAAAATAACATAACTGTAATGTTGTTTGACAAAATATTAAAACATTGTCCGTTAAAAGCTGAAACTGTAAAGGGGCACTCAGCACACACAAGGACAAAAACAGGACAGCACAGAATTATACTGGCCATAGGGCCAGTCGCCAGAGCCTCGTTTGCCTGCAAAATACAGTCCAGAGTGTACTATGTGGAACTGAGGTTGACAATTCGGTGTACTATGTGGAAGGTCACCCCTTAATCTCAAGACATTGGTTCAGTACTTGCTTCAGCCTGAGCTTAGTGCATTTTTGGACACAGATGGGGTTCTCAGATTTTGTGACAGTATCCCTCCCCCCGAAAACAAATTAAATCTCTTTGAGCACGATGTTCACAAATATGAGCAGCTGCTCAAAAATTAATATATTGACAACTATTTTGATGATTTTTTCATCTTAAATTTTGTCGAGTCAAGGGAAATATGTTTTGTGGAATTCAAGGATGTTGTTCCCAACAATATTATTTTGTGCGAGCGTATCCAAGATATGGGTTATGCATTTATCAAAACTTTGGGGCAACCTGGGCTGGAAAGATCAAAATACATGAACTCTGTCAATTACACAGATTGTATAATCACAAAAATTATATACAGCTCTAAGCACATGGATGTGATTGTTACATGTTACCTGCTTTTCAGAACCCGGGAAGATACTTATGTCAACAACACCACCAAGGTTATTGCAGTAGAGTGTTTTATACAATTGAGCAGAGCTCTATATATAGAGTTGAAAAAATTGCCCAATCTTCTATTGAGCAACATTTTGGAGGAATCCCCTGACACTCTTATTATACACTGTGTTATTGCTATGCTGAATCTTGACTTGGATCAGAATGGGTTCCTCTCCAAATTTGCCCAAATTGTCAGCAATGAAACATCGTAATTTTTTTGAAAGAAGGTCCATCAGTAAATATATCATGTCGGAATCTCTTGTTGATGATTTTAAGCATAAATTTTTGGATTTGTCTGAGAAGAATTTGTTTTGTGTTAGGAATGAAACTGAGATGCAGTGGGCACTGTCACGTAACTTTGTTTTTCACTATATATCTGTAGGATCCCTGTCACAGTATGAGAGAACAATATTTAATAGGTTTAGAAGAATTGTTGGATTTTTTGTGCACTACTCTAGGATGTGGGAGGATGATTTTTTTACATATTACGATGATTACTGGTATAGCAATTGGGATGGGAATTGTTTTGTATACAGGATGGACATGATTACACATCAAGCTTCGAATTGGATTCATTATGATTCATGGGGAATAGATGAAATTGTAGATTTGTCCTGTGCTAGATATATAACTACAAATTTGGGAGATTTGTATTTACAGAGAGATTTCAAACCGATCCATTATCATGAAAATTTGAATTTTAGTGAGGTTTTGCTGTACATGTTTAGGCAAAAATTTAAGAGTTGTCCGCAGGAATGTATAAGCTTGTCTCTCGAGGCTCACAATATACAAGATGAATGTCTTTGCGGCAAACAATTGTTCTTCTTGCCTCTGGATATGTAAAACAATTTTTTTTTACAGCTACGATGAGATCTTATTTTGAGAGAAGAAATATTGCAGAATATATTATATCCAAGGATCTTGTTCCTGAATTTAGAGATAGGTTCTCAACCCTCTCTGAGTATGATTTTTTCTCTGTAAATAATGAGACTGAATTACAGTGGGCATTGAACAGTGCCAGGATTTTCAAGTACATAAATTTGAGATCAATCTCAATGTTTGAGTGTGACAGGTATAACAAATGTAGGAGAATTTTGGGGCATGTTGTTATATTTCAGAGTACCCACCAATATAAGTGGTTTTCAAATTGTCCAAGAATAGGATATTGTTTTGATTTCAGGATGCTCCCTGTGGAGGATCCATATTGGAAACATTACAATTATTTTTTTGATCCTGTGAAGTTTGTTGGCAAGAAATTTGTGACAACAAATCATGGATATCTGTTTAAAGCATCTAGTTTTAACAGACCCATATCATCTTTGATTTTAAACATGAACGAGATAATCTTATACATGTTCTCACAAAATTGTAGTATTGAGTGCCACAAACAAGTTTTGAAAACTTGGAATTTAAATTTATTGACCCAAGAGGATCTAGGAATTTGAGTTGTAAAGGTACTTGAGAGTTTGGGCAGCATCAGAATTTGATTTAGTATTTTTCAACCCACCACAGTTTATGCAGTTGAGAGCAGATATTTGTATGTGCCCTGTACATACCAACCCGTGACTTGCAAAGTCAGGATTTTGAGGATATTAATAAAAATTATTTGTATTTGACAGCTGAATCCGTGACGTGCCCAAATAAATTGTTAAATAGAAAAGCCAATAATGACCTATTTTGAGAGAAGAAACATTTCAAGATACATTAAGTCGGAACAACTTTCAAACAAATTTAGGGACCTGTTTATACATTTTACAGAATATAATTTTTTTTGCATACACAATGAAACAGAATTGCAGTGGGCCTTGAAGAGCAGGTCCAAGTTTAATTATATAGATTTGGGGCACATATCAGGATTTGAGGATTCTGTTTACAATACATGCAGGAAAATTGGACGTTTTGTATATTTTAAGTTGTATGTGTATCTGCAGTGGTACTCCTGTTTTTATAAGAAAGATTCCCAGCTGGTTCACATGAGGGGCTTCCTCCACACTAATTGTGATTGGGACAGATTAAGTGATTTCAGATTTTATTTTAGAAACAATCTATTTATGTTGAGTGAGGTTGCAATGTATTTGAAAAGCAAAAAAGGTGGGAGGAGATCTGATCTACTTGATGATTCAAAAATATTCTCACTATTCCAGACTCCACTATGAGCTTTGAGTTTAGGATTAGGTTCTGTTTGTTGTTAGCAGAGAGTTATATTATAAGCTAATTGTGCTATTTTTTTAGATGCTTCCCGGATGGACTAATTTTGTTAGCATGATCAATTTGGGGGAAGTATTTGAGGATCGGATGTACAATCAGAATCTGAAATTTGCAGGAATATGTGTATATTGCGACCCATCTACAGAGGTGTTAGATATTTATCCGTGCTATGCGCTTAAAAAACATGCCTTTTTGAATTTGCAGCCGTATGCAAATAGTAGATGCACTGGACACAAGATATTTTTGCAGTGGGGTGTGTGCTGTTTTAGAGAGATTTTATATTTTGGATTTATTGACATGTTTTGTCAGTATGGTACTCAATATTAGTTTTTATTTTTTTAGATGCACACTTATTTTGAGCGGAGAAATATTTCAAGATTTATTATCTCTGAATCAATTGGTCACAAATTTAGACATATATTTGAATATTTAACAGAATTTGATTTTTTTTGTGTAAACAATGAGACTGAGTTTCAATGGATATTGAGCAGTGGTAAAGAATTTAATTTTTTAAGCATAGGGAACATATCAATGTTTGAGGATAGGCTGTATTACTATGCCAATAGGATTACTGCAAATTGTATATTTTACAATACTCACATAGGTTTAAGAATTTACCCCTGCTATTCTCTATACAATTGTGTTCGAAACTATATCAGATATAGTTATAGGATAAAAAAATGGGATTATTATTTGTCTTGTTTTGGGGACAGTATAGCTGAATTTGATAGGTCCCTATTTGATGTTGATGACGATGGAAACTTGAAAATGAATGAGATTATTATGTATTTTATAAAGCACAACTGCAAGAAATGCAATCCGAATTGTTATCTAAGTGTTTTGGATTTGGGACTGTTTGACAGAAATTGCATGTGTGTTTAAAAGGGGTTGTTTTTGTTTTATTTTAGATGAGCTCTTATTTTAAGAGAAGAAAGATATCAAGATTTATTGCATCGAAATCACTTATCCGAGAATTTAGGAACAAGTTAAGAAATATAACAGAATTTGATATTTTGTGTATCAATAATGAAACAGAATTTCAGTGGGTTCTAAGCAGTGGCAAAAATTTCAAGTATTTAAGCATAGGGTGCATATCTGCATTTGAGGGAAGAATCTTTGTGAATGCAAAAAAAATTGTAGCTTCTTGCTTGTTTTTCAATTTTAGGTGCTCATGTATTTGCCTGAACAATAACAGGTTTAGCTATGTAATAACAGATGGGTTTTTTCGTTTGATGAATTTTATCAGGAATAGAGGTTTAAAATTAAAGTATGAATTTGATGAAGGTCTGAACTTACAAATAAGTGAGGCCTTGATGTATCTTATAATGGAGACAAGATATTGGCGATTCTGTCCACATTTATGTTAATTATTTATTTTTAGATGAGAAGTTTTTTTGAGAGAAGAAAGTTATCAAGATTTATTACATCTGAATTGTTTATTCCCGAATTCAAAGAACAGTTTGAAAACTTGACAGAATTTGATTTGTTTTGTGTCCGAAATGAGACCGAGATGCAGTGGGTCTTGGGCAGTGCCAAGAATTTTGGGTATTTGAGTGTGGGAAATATAACACAATTTGAATTTATACATATCTTGAAAAGGATTTCAGCTTTTTGCATATTTTTTAATCAGATACCAAATTTCAAACGGGGTAGCTATTATCCATATTTTTTTCTAAACACTTCTACAGTTCCTGTATATAATCCTATAATGCAAGAAGATGATTATTTTTTGATGAATTTTCTTGTTAAGAACGATGAGAGATTTAAATTCGATACTTGTCTGTTTGACATTGATGATCACCATAACCTAAGGTTAAATGAGCTAAACTTGCAACTGATTGTGACTACATTGCGCCTATAAATTTATTTTTAGATGGGAAGTTTTTTTGAGAGAAGAAAGCTATCAAGATTTATTGCTTCTGAATTGTTTGTTCCTGAATTTAGAGAAAAGTTTGAAAACTTGACAGAATTTGATATTTTTTGTGTCCAAAATGAGACAGAAATGCATTGGGTCTTGGGCAGTAGGAAGAAATTTAGGTATCTGAGTGTGGGAAACATAACAGAATTTGAATTTATACAATTTTTAAAGAGAATTGCAACCTTTTATATGTTTTTCAATAAGACATGTCTATTTGGATATTATCCATTCTTCTCTCTGAACAATTCTGCAAATATTCTATATAGTTATCAAATAAGAGGTCGTGATTGTAATGTAGTGGATTGTACTTGTAGTATAGCGGATTTTCTTGTTGGGACAGAACAGACATTTAAATTCAAGTCTTGTCTGTTTGAGAATGATGATGACCATAACCTAAAATTAAATGAATTGAATTTGCAGCTAATTTTGGAAAAAAATCCCATGGTGTATCTATAGATGGGGAGTTTTTTTGAAAGAAGAAAGTTATCAAGATTTATTGCTTCTAAATGCTGGGTCCCTGAATTCAGAGACCAGTTTGAAAATCTGACAGAATTTGATTTTTTTTGTGTAAGAAATGAAACTGAGATGCAGTGGGTCTTGAGGCATAAAAATAAGAAATTTAGGTATATAAGTTTGGGAAACACATCAGAATATGAACTTGGAATGTATTGTGACAAGAGGATCTTGGCCTTTTGCATGTTTTTCCTGTATGAGCCCAAACCTATTAGAAATAATTTCTGCCCATTCTTCTTCTTAGATAATGACATGCATAGCATATTTTCTTTTAACATAAAAAATAATTCTACAAAAGAAGTAGAATATTTAATTAGGAGGCAAGAATTTAAATTTAATACATGCCTATTTGATGTAGATGAGAATAGTAATTTGAAATTGAATGAGATGATTTTGAAACTTGTGTGTGACAAAAAATATCTATACCGTGCTGCATGTTGTGTAACTTTGGCAATGTTGGATGAGGCAGGATTCTAACTTGTTCAAGACGCAGCTTGGAAGAAATATACGATGCTATCAAAATTGATGTTGGGGTTCATTTTCGCAAAACGCTTCTTCAAATTATCAAAAATGGTCTTGTATTTGGTGGGCAGGTTCGCGTCGAGCAAATTCTGGTTGATGCCACCGTTAATGTCCGCGAGCATAATCTTGCCCGAGCAGCCTTCATCCATGATCATAGTGAACGGTTTAAAAGGTACCGTTTTCATTTTATTCCCACCACTCAACACTTTTGCCTTGGACACTCGGAGAGGCGGTTGCGATAAATACACCACCGCACGTTTCAATTTCTTGAGGTAATTTTCCGTCAAATTATCCAAATACACTTTTTTCAAGTTGTTGCTTTCGTCAAATTCCACGATGTGCTTGTGTTTTTCCTTGAACTCGTCCCAAAAATTCTGGCCCGTCGATTCCATGGAAGAATTGACGCTGCCTGCTACCGAATGATGATCCTCATCCATGCTCGACGCACCCTCGCTGCATGCCAATTCGACGTTGGTTGTTTTTTTGTAACTAATCTTCTTTTTTGTTTTGACCATTTTTAGATGGAGCTGATGGATCTTAATAAAAGTTACACACAATTAATGCCGTTTCTAATTATTTTTAGATCGAGTCGATGGATATTATGATGAAATAAACATTACGAAAAACTAACAATATTCTTTCTCTATTTTTGATTATTTTTAGATGGAGGAGATGGATGTTGATGACGAATGGAAGCTTCACAACAGAGAACTGCTTTTAACGCCCGAGGTCGTTGGATGCGGTGCTTTAATGTTCAAACAAGATCGAAGGAAGCCCATATTTTATAGCGACGACCGGGATGAAGTCAATTACGACGAGCCGCCGCCCAAACTGCAACAGCATCATGGTTTTGTTAAAGATTATGTCGCACCCAATTTCCGGGGGGACCTTAACGACGTACGCTGCTTATTTGTGAACCACCGCCTTGCACTCACCAACATCAGCATGTGGAACCTCGACAACCACGCCATCCAACAATTGGCGCTGAATTGTGAGACATTGGACGTGTACCCAAAATGTAAGGACCAATTAAAATACTTACTCGAGAAGATGGATACGCTCTGCGAGATTTTTTTATACGATGCGTTGTGCACGCACAAAATCTTGGATATTGTGACAGACTATCTGGAGCGACAACATTTTATCGGTTCCAAACTTGCACCCGTAAATTTTCTCCAGAAAATTCACTTGTATTTCAAGTTCTGCAAAATCCACCAAAAAAGTCTCGAACAAACCGTACTCTTGTGCTCCAAGAGCATTTGCCAGAACGCCGAGTGCGTGCAATCGTTTCGTAAACTGTATTCGGTGTTGGGGAACTTTCAATACCTTACCCAGCTCACCGTGCCGGTGCTAGACAGCGACGCGTTCCGTCAACTCTTTTATCACTTGGACGTGGGCAGCAACCATTTTGAGATTACGCCGCTCGACGTGTCGCTTGTTGTTGATTTACATTTTTTTCGACGAGGCTGGCGCCACCAAAAGCAGCTTTTCACCGTCGGCAAAAATTTCATCAACAGGTTCAAGAGTCTGGGGTTTCACTTGACGACCGACGCGGACGATTTGTACCGCGTCGCCAAAGATGCCACCCGTCTAAAACGTAAATTTAAACCCTTCAAAACTTTGCTCGGCGGGTGGATGCGCACGTGGTTGGGTAAATTTTCGCTCCGCCTGGAGCATTGTGACACCGAACCCGGCAATTTGGATAGGTTGGGAGAAAATTTCACCGTTATACGCTTTCTATTCTCATCCACCGTCCCCTTCCACATTATGGATTTGTGTTGCTTCCGCAAAATTCTCGATTACGAGCTGAAAAATTTGCTTGATACATATAGTGTGTTCCAATTGTACTTGAGCCCCAGACCTTTTGCTGCGGTGCATAAACTCTACACCAAAACGTCCAAATTTCCATTTGCGAACAAACCAAAATATTTGGGTGCGCTCGATGGTAGCTGCTCCCAGCACTGCGAATGCAAAAAAAGAAAGTGTAACCTGTGCTACCGCATGCAACCCTTTACCAGCAAACAAGATTCATACGCGTGGCGACAACCACAAAATTTGAGCCACATGAAGTGTTATTTGTACGTGTGTAAACCCAAATAACACAAGGTTTCACATGGTTAGTGTGGTAAGTTGCTGTGTAATTCGACAAACTTGTATACTCTACAAAATTTCGACAATCAATCATAGGAAATTACTACGAGTTTCAATTCAATAATTGTTTCAATAATCAAACCTATATATATATGTATAGTTAGTATGGTAAGTTGTTGTTGTATATGTGTGTTTTCAACTCTACACAAGTTGTGCTCTACAAACTTCCAAAAGTTTATACGAATAAACAATTTGTTAAATAGTAATAAGTTAAGTTTTTTAGTTGATCAATTTAAGCGACATGTTATCATTGTTGTTGTCAACAAATAAATGCGTGTGTGTATCCTAAATAAAATATTTTGTTAAACTATGAACAAGTGGTTTTTTCAATTGAAAACCTGTTGCCGAAACGAAAGGTATAATTTGGGTACGGGTGGCAACACCAATTTTGACGTGGCGGCTGGCGGCGGCAGGTGGGTGGTTTCGCAACGACTTGACGCTTCAGACGAATCAGCCGAGTTACTGGAGGCCGGTGGATCTCATGGAGCAAACCACCGAGGACAGCGGCCACGCCAACATCTACGACCTTACGCGCAAAAGTTTAGATCTGTATGAAAATATCAAATTTTGTCGCGAGCACGAGATTTGGAGCGTGGCCGGCTTCGTGGATGAAAATTTTTTCCTCTTTGTCCGCACGGCGGACGAGGAGCACCATTGCTACGTCAAGGTGAGTTTGCATGGTAACGACTGGAGGAGTCAGCTGGCACGGCTACCCTCCTCGACGCAGCAAATGTTGGAATGCCACCCGTCGCCCGCCTACGTTAATCTAATTCACGTTTTTTTTCGCATCTTGTGCGAGCGAAAACATTTCTCCTTGACGAACGTGTCCACGCTCAACTATACCCTGGCGAAAAATTTATCGTTTTGCTCAAGTGAGCGAGTTGACGTGAGCGCCGAGGGCAACAGCAAATCATCCGAGTTGAAAATGTCCATAACGCAAAGTGCAATTTTCTGGCACGGTTCGCACGAAATGCTCGAGGTGCATCAGATTGGCGATTGCAAGAAATCGTACACCACAACTTGTCTCATCCTAGTCGCCATCAAATGCGACGGCGACGAGCGCGAGTTTTACATCGAGCACGAGAACGCGTGCCCAAGAAAATTTTTCAACCCGGACAAATTGGACACGCTATTTTTTTTTAATCAACGCCAAGCCCATGTTTTCGCAGGAAACTGCTACTTAGTTGTAGCATTCACGCTGCAAGAAACTTTGAACGTGTTTTCGGTAGTGGAGTGTATCCCATGATAATCAAAGATGGTTTCGTACTTGAAACTAACAGAGTGGAATAATTTGCCGCTGGGAAGTGCCATGGCGGCGGCTCCACCTACGGTACCCACAGCATTCTCCGTGGAAGGGTGATGATGACCAATACCATCGTTGTTATAGCATAATTGCAGTGTCGTGTTACTAAAATGTTAAAATATTCTGACTTTTGTTAAAAGCTGCGGCTCTAAAGGGGCATGTAGCACACACAAGGACAAAAAACAGGACAACACACAACAAAATTATACTGGCCATAGTGCCAGTCGCCGGAACTTCGTACGTCTGCAAAATGCAGTCTAGGGTGTACGATGTGGAAGTGAGGTTGACTTTTGGGCACCTGTGTGGAAGGTCACCCCTTACGCCACACCACTGTAACTTTCCAACAGCACCACATCATGAAGAATTCTCTAAGTATAAAAATCCCCTGGAGATGGTAAATCGACACCACATCATCTACAACTCGATTGACGAGACCACTAGAGAGAACTGACATCACGAGGCGGCAACGAGTGGATAACTTTCCGTGGATAACACATCTCGGTAAACCCTTCCCTAGCCCCATGACTTCAACAGACCCATTCGCTTCCTTTGGGGAATCCTTGCGTATCAACTTCACATATCTGCCATGTGCTTTTTTGAATAAACCATGCAGCATTTCTTTGTGGAACGCCCTTTGCCACGGTCATTCTGACACTTTTCCTTGTAAACATAATTTTCTTTTTCAGACATCAATAAATCCGAATGCGTGCCATTTTCGGGATTTCGTCACATGAATTTCTGTGTTTCTTTTCACTTGTAGAATCACCCTTCATCATACTTCAACACAGCTCTCGATAATGAGACAATCTCAAAACAGATGTGGATAAAAAACAACAAAGTTATGTAGAGGATTATCCTGACCTTTGGTTCAGATGCCAGAGCCTCGTTAGTCTGCAAAATGCAGTCCAGGGTGTACTATGTGGAAGTGAGGTTGACTGTTTGGTAGGTTGAGGAAGGGTCATCCCTTACAACACTGTCACATAGATAAATTAAGTTACCTACCTAGATATGGACATGACACCATAATAGGTACAAGTTGGTTCAGAAAATCAGAGTAGAGCTACTATAAAGGAATTAGCCAAAGTGTGTATTTTTCAATGTATGGAAGCTAATCCTATTATTGTGTCTGAAATATTACCTGATAAATATCTAATTACAAACGCAGCACATAAAATTGAAGCTGTTTTTGATGGAATCAGACTCATGGTAATAAAAAAAAAGAACCAGTCAATCTCTTGTTCCCAGGAATGTTGAGCAGCCAAAATCAATAAAGAAATTTTTGAATTTAAAATTATGGGTGTGCCAGCACTTAGGATATATTGCATTTGTCATATTATAATAATAACTAAAATAGCATTATTGCTGTGTCGTGTTACTAAAATATTAAACCATTCGAACTTTCGTTGAAAGCTGAGGCTGTAAAGGGGCACTCAGCACATACGTACAAGGAAAAAACCAGGACAACACAGAATTATACTGACCATAGGGCATCCCAGAGACTCTTTAGTCTGCATAAAGCAGTCCAGGGTGTACTATGTGGAAGTGAAGTTAACAATTGCATGTACTACTTGGAAGGTCAGCCCTTACACCCCAAGATATATTAAAAAATGACAGGTTCCAATTGGCCTGCATGGAACAAACGCAAGACTTTAAAAAATGTAAGGATAGTTTAAAAACTACCTCAGAGAAATTGCAAGAGACGTGCTCTTCTCAAAAACCTAAAAACATCAGTTAAAACACTGACATCATCTCCCAACATAGAATTTGAATTTAAAATTGTGGGTGCGTCAGCACTAAGGCTATTTTGCACCCATCAAATTATACAGGGGCCAGCCCCTTATCGTTACAAATAGCAACTCTATCGTTGAAGAACTAAAATCATAAAACATTAAAATGTTCTGACTTTCGTTAAAAGCTGAGGCTGTACAGGGGCACTCAGCACAAAAGAACAGGATAATACAAACAAAATTATACTGGCTATGGGGCCAGTCGCCAGAGCCTCGTTAGTCTTCGGTCCAGGGTGCACTAACGTGGAAGTGAGGTTGACATTTGGGTGTACTACGTGGAAGGTCACCCCTTAGACCCCCTCTCCCAACATAGAAGACAAATCATTGGGAAGATTAAAACACTGTGCAAGGTGATTAAAATTTGCACATTCGAGAAGAAAATAGAAACGAAAGTTCGAGCGTTCTGTCACGAAGTCCTCTGGATATCATTGTATACAGAGACATCCAAAACAATAAATAAAAGTTCACAGGGTCGACACACCACATGTAAAGTTGTGAACTTGTAAAAATAAAGTAATCTGGTAATGCTTCACAGTTGAACATTCACTTTCTAGATGTATGCCATGTGGACTCAGAGATTTTAATTCTCAACATATTTTGTATCTTTCCTTTAATTTTGGGTGCATTAGCACTAAGACTACCTTGCACCCTTCACGCCATACAGGGTCCAGGCCCTTACCTTAACTAAAATAACATAACTGTAATGTTGTTTGACAAAATATTAAAACATTGTCCGTTAAAAGCTGAAACTGTAAAGGGGCACTCAGCACACACAAGGACAAAAACAGGACAGCACAGAATTATACTGGCCATAGGGCCAGTCGCCAGAGCCTCGTTTGCCTGCAAAATACAGTCCAGAGTGTACTATGTGGAACTGAGGTTGACAATTCGGTGTACTATGTGGAAGGTCACCCCTTAATCTCAAGACATTGGTTCAGTACTTGCTTCAGCCTGAGCTTAGTGCATTTTTGGACACAGATGGGGTTCTCAGATTTTGTGACAGTATCCCTCCCCCCGAAAACAAATTAAATCTCTTTGAGCACGATGTTCACAAATATGAGCAGCTGCTCAAAAATTAATATATTGACAACTATTTTGATGATTTTTTCATCTTAAATTTTGTCGAGTCAAGGGAAATATGTTTTGTGGAATTCAAGGATGTTGTTCCCAACAATATTATTTTGTGCGAGCGTATCCAAGATATGGGTTATGCATTTATCAAAACTTTGGGGCAACCTGGGCTGGAAAGATCAAAATACATGAACTCTGTCAATTACACAGATTGTATAATCACAAAAATTATATACAGCTCTAAGCACATGGATGTGATTGTTACATGTTACCTGCTTTTCAGAACCCGGGAAGATACTTATGTCAACAACACCACCAAGGTTATTGCAGTAGAGTGTTTTATACAATTGAGCAGAGCTCTATATATAGAGTTGAAAAAATTGCCCAATCTTCTATTGAGCAACATTTTGGAGGAATCCCCTGACACTCTTATTATACACTGTGTTATTGCTATGCTGAATCTTGACTTGGATCAGAATGGGTTCCTCTCCAAATTTGCCCAAATTGTCAGCAATGAAACATCGTAATTTTTTTGAAAGAAGGTCCATCAGTAAATATATCATGTCGGAATCTCTTGTTGATGATTTTAAGCATAAATTTTTGGATTTGTCTGAGAAGAATTTGTTTTGTGTTAGGAATGAAACTGAGATGCAGTGGGCACTGTCACGTAACTTTGTTTTTCACTATATATCTGTAGGATCCCTGTCACAGTATGAGAGAACAATATTTAATAGGTTTAGAAGAATTGTTGGATTTTTTGTGCACTACTCTAGGATGTGGGAGGATGATTTTTTTACATATTACGATGATTACTGGTATAGCAATTGGGATGGGAATTGTTTTGTATACAGGATGGACATGATTACACATCAAGCTTCGAATTGGATTCATTATGATTCATGGGGAATAGATGAAATTGTAGATTTGTCCTGTGCTAGATATATAACTACAAATTTGGGAGATTTGTATTTACAGAGAGATTTCAAACCGATCCATTATCATGAAAATTTGAATTTTAGTGAGGTTTTGCTGTACATGTTTAGGCAAAAATTTAAGAGTTGTCCGCAGGAATGTATAAGCTTGTCTCTCGAGGCTCACAATATACAAGATGAATGTCTTTGCGGCAAACAATTGTTCTTCTTGCCTCTGGATATGTAAAACAATTTTTTTTTACAGCTACGATGAGATCTTATTTTGAGAGAAGAAATATTGCAGAATATATTATATCCAAGGATCTTGTTCCTGAATTTAGAGATAGGTTCTCAACCCTCTCTGAGTATGATTTTTTCTCTGTAAATAATGAGACTGAATTACAGTGGGCATTGAACAGTGCCAGGATTTTCAAGTACATAAATTTGAGATCAATCTCAATGTTTGAGTGTGACAGGTATAACAAATGTAGGAGAATTTTGGGGCATGTTGTTATATTTCAGAGTACCCACCAATATAAGTGGTTTTCAAATTGTCCAAGAATAGGATATTGTTTTGATTTCAGGATGCTCCCTGTGGAGGATCCATATTGGAAACATTACAATTATTTTTTTGATCCTGTGAAGTTTGTTGGCAAGAAATTTGTGACAACAAATCATGGATATCTGTTTAAAGCATCTAGTTTTAACAGACCCATATCATCTTTGATTTTAAACATGAACGAGATAATCTTATACATGTTCTCACAAAATTGTAGTATTGAGTGCCACAAACAAGTTTTGAAAACTTGGAATTTAAATTTATTGACCCAAGAGGATCTAGGAATTTGAGTTGTAAAGGTACTTGAGAGTTTGGGCAGCATCAGAATTTGATTTAGTATTTTTCAACCCACCACAGTTTATGCAGTTGAGAGCAGATATTTGTATGTGCCCTGTACATACCAACCCGTGACTTGCAAAGTCAGGATTTTGAGGATATTAATAAAAATTATTTGTATTTGACAGCTGAATCCGTGACGTGCCCAAATAAATTGTTAAATAGAAAAGCCAATAATGACCTATTTTGAGAGAAGAAACATTTCAAGATACATTAAGTCGGAACAACTTTCAAACAAATTTAGGGACCTGTTTATACATTTTACAGAATATAATTTTTTTTGCATACACAATGAAACAGAATTGCAGTGGGCCTTGAAGAGCAGGTCCAAGTTTAATTATATAGATTTGGGGCACATATCAGGATTTGAGGATTCTGTTTACAATACATGCAGGAAAATTGGACGTTTTGTATATTTTAAGTTGTATGTGTATCTGCAGTGGTACTCCTGTTTTTATAAGAAAGATTCCCAGCTGGTTCACATGAGGGGCTTCCTCCACACTAATTGTGATTGGGACAGATTAAGTGATTTCAGATTTTATTTTAGAAACAATCTATTTATGTTGAGTGAGGTTGCAATGTATTTGAAAAGCAAAAAAGGTGGGAGGAGATCTGATCTACTTGATGATTCAAAAATATTCTCACTATTCCAGACTCCACTATGAGCTTTGAGTTTAGGATTAGGTTCTGTTTGTTGTTAGCAGAGAGTTATATTATAAGCTAATTGTGCTATTTTTTTAGATGCTTCCCGGATGGACTAATTTTGTTAGCATGATCAATTTGGGGGAAGTATTTGAGGATCGGATGTACAATCAGAATCTGAAATTTGCAGGAATATGTGTATATTGCGACCCATCTACAGAGGTGTTAGATATTTATCCGTGCTATGCGCTTAAAAAACATGCCTTTTTGAATTTGCAGCCGTATGCAAATAGTAGATGCACTGGACACAAGATATTTTTGCAGTGGGGTGTGTGCTGTTTTAGAGAGATTTTATATTTTGGATTTATTGACATGTTTTGTCAGTATGGTACTCAATATTAGTTTTTATTTTTTTAGATGCACACTTATTTTGAGCGGAGAAATATTTCAAGATTTATTATCTCTGAATCAATTGGTCACAAATTTAGACATATATTTGAATATTTAACAGAATTTGATTTTTTTTGTGTAAACAATGAGACTGAGTTTCAATGGATATTGAGCAGTGGTAAAGAATTTAATTTTTTAAGCATAGGGAACATATCAATGTTTGAGGATAGGCTGTATTACTATGCCAATAGGATTACTGCAAATTGTATATTTTACAATACTCACATAGGTTTAAGAATTTACCCCTGCTATTCTCTATACAATTGTGTTCGAAACTATATCAGATATAGTTATAGGATAAAAAAATGGGATTATTATTTGTCTTGTTTTGGGGACAGTATAGCTGAATTTGATAGGTCCCTATTTGATGTTGATGACGATGGAAACTTGAAAATGAATGAGATTATTATGTATTTTATAAAGCACAACTGCAAGAAATGCAATCCGAATTGTTATCTAAGTGTTTTGGATTTGGGACTGTTTGACAGAAATTGCATGTGTGTTTAAAAGGGGTTGTTTTTGTTTTATTTTAGATGAGCTCTTATTTTAAGAGAAGAAAGATATCAAGATTTATTGCATCGAAATCACTTATCCGAGAATTTAGGAACAAGTTAAGAAATATAACAGAATTTGATATTTTGTGTATCAATAATGAAACAGAATTTCAGTGGGTTCTAAGCAGTGGCAAAAATTTCAAGTATTTAAGCATAGGGTGCATATCTGCATTTGAGGGAAGAATCTTTGTGAATGCAAAAAAAATTGTAGCTTCTTGCTTGTTTTTCAATTTTAGGTGCTCATGTATTTGCCTGAACAATAACAGGTTTAGCTATGTAATAACAGATGGGTTTTTTCATTTGATGAATTTTATCAGGAATAGAGGTTTAAAATTAAAGTATGAATTTGATGAAGGTCTGAACTTACAAATAAGTGAGGCCTTGATGTATCTTATAATGGAGACAAGATATTGGCGATTCTGTCCACATTTATGTTAATTATTTATTTTTAGATGAGAAGTTTTTTTGAGAGAAGAAAGTTATCAAGATTTATTACATCTGAATTGTTTATTCCCGAATTCAAAGAACAGTTTGAAAACTTGACAGAATTTGATTTGTTTTGTGTCCGAAATGAGACCGAGATGCAGTGGGTCTTGGGCAGTGCCAAGAATTTTGGGTATTTGAGTGTGGGAAATATAACACAATTTGAATTTATACATATCTTGAAAAGGATTTCAGCTTTTTGCATATTTTTTAATCAGATACCAAATTTCAAACGGGGTAGCTATTATCCATATTTTTTTCTAAACACTTCTACAGTTCCTGTATATAATCCTATAATGCAAGAAGATGATTATTTTTTGATGAATTTTCTTGTTAAGAACGATGAGAGATTTAAATTCGATACTTGTCTGTTTGACATTGATGATCACCATAACCTAAGGTTAAATGAGCTAAACTTGCAACTGATTGTGACTACATTGCGCCTATAAATTTATTTTTAGATGGGAAGTTTTTTTGAGAGAAGAAAGCTATCAAGATTTATTGCTTCTGAATTGTTTGTTCCTGAATTTAGAGAAAAGTTTGAAAACTTGACAGAATTTGATATTTTTTGTGTCCAAAATGAGACAGAAATGCATTGGGTCTTGGGCAGTAGGAAGAAATTTAGGTATCTGAGTGTGGGAAACATAACAGAATTTGAATTTATACAATTTTTAAAGAGAATTGCAACCTTTTATATGTTTTTCAATAAGACATGTCTATTTGGATATTATCCATTCTTCTCTCTGAACAATTCTGCAAATATTCTATATAGTTATCAAATAAGAGGTCGTGATTGTAATGTAGTGGATTGTACTTGTAGTATAGCGGATTTTCTTGTTGGGACAGAACAGACATTTAAATTCAAGTCTTGTCTGTTTGAGAATGATGATGACCATAACCTAAAATTAAATGAATTGAATTTGCAGCTAATTTTGGAAAAAAATCCCATGGTGTATCTATAGATGGGGAGTTTTTTTGAAAGAAGAAAGTTATCAAGATTTATTGCTTCTAAATGCTGGGTCCCTGAATTCAGAGACCAGTTTGAAAATCTGACAGAATTTGATTTTTTTTGTGTAAGAAATGAAACTGAGATGCAGTGGGTCTTGAGGCATAAAAATAAGAAATTTAGGTATATAAGTTTGGGAAACACATCAGAATATGAACTTGGAATGTATTGTGACAAGAGGATCTTGGCCTTTTGCATGTTTTTCCTGTATGAGCCCAAACCTATTAGAAATAATTTCTGCCCATTCTTCTTCTTAGATAATGACATGCATAGCATATTTTCTTTTAACATAAAAAATAATTCTACAAAAGAAGTAGAATATTTAATTAGGAGGCAAGAATTTAAATTTAATACATGCCTATTTGATGTAGATGAGAATAGTAATTTGAAATTGAATGAGATGATTTTGAAACTTGTGTGTGACAAAAAATATCTATACCGTGCTGCATGTTGTGTAACTTTGGCAATGTTGGATGAGGCAGGATTCTAACTTGTTCAAGACGCAGCTTGGAAGAAATATACGATGCTATCAAAATTGATGTTGGGGTTCATTTTCGCAAAACGCTTCTTCAAATTATCAAAAATGGTCTTGTATTTGGTGGGCAGGTTCGCGTCGAGCAAATTCTGGTTGATGCCACCGTTAATGTCCGCGAGCATAATCTTGCCCGAGCAGCCTTCACCCATGATCATAGTGAACGGTTTAAAAGGTACCGTTTTCATTTTATTCCCACCACTCAACACTTTTGCCTTGGACACTCGGAGAGGCGGTTGCGATAAATACACCACCGCACGTTTCAATTTCTTGAGGTAATTTTCCGTCAAATTATCCAAATACACTTTTTTCAAGTTGTTGCTTTCGTCAAATTCCACGATGTGCTTGTGTTTTTCCTTGAACTCGTCCCAAAAATTCTGGCCCGTCGATTCCATGGAAGAATTGACGCTGCCTGCTACCGAATGATGATCCTCATCCATGCTCGACGCACCCTCGCTGCATGCCAATTCGACGTTGGTTGTTTTTTTGTAACTAATCTTCTTTTTTGTTTTGACCATTTTTAGATGGAGCTGATGGATCTTAATAAAAGTTACACACAATTAATGCCGTTTCTAATTATTTTTAGATCGAGTCGATGGATATTATGATGAAATAAACATTACGAAAAACTAACAATATTCTTTCTCTATTTTTGATTATTTTTAGATGGAGGAGATGGATGTTGATGACGAATGGAAGCTTCACAACAGAGAACTGCTTTTAACGCCCGAGGTCGTTGGATGCGGTGCTTTAATGTTCAAACAAGATCGAAGGAAGCCCATATTTTATAGCGACGACCGGGATGAAGTCAATTACGACGAGCCGCCGCCCAAACTGCAACAGCATCATGGTTTTGTTAAAGATTACGTCGCACCCAATTTCCGGGGGGACCTTAACGACGTACGCTGCTTATTTGTGAACCACCGCCTTGCACTCACCAACATCAGCATGTGGAACCTCGACAACCACGCCATCCAACAATTGGCGCTGAATTGTGAGACATTGGACGTGTACCCAAAATGTAAGGACCAATTAAAATACTTACTCGAGAAGATGGATACGCTCTGCGAGATTTTTTTATACGATGCGTTGTGCACGCACAAAATCTTGGATATTGTGACAGACTATCTGGAGCGACAACATTTTATCGGTTCCAAACTTGCACCCGTAAATTTTCTCCAGAAAATTCACTTGTATTTCAAGTTCTGCAAAATCCACCAAAAAAGTCTCGAACAAACCGTACTCTTGTGCTCCAAGAGCATTTGCCAGAACGCCGAGTGCGTGCAATCGTTTCGTAAACTGTATTCGGTGTTGGGGAACTTTCAATACCTTACCCAGCTCACCGTGCCGGTGCTAGACAGCGACGCGTTCCGTCAACTCTTTTATCACTTGGACGTGGGCAGCAACCATTTTGAGATTGCGCCGCTCGACGTGTCGCTTGTTGTTGATTTACATTTTTTTCGACGAGGCTGGCGCCACCAAAAGCAGCTTTTCACCGTCGGCAAAAATTTCATCAACAGGTTCAAGAGTCTGGGGTTTCACTTGACGACCGACGCGGACGATTTGTACCGCGTCGCCAAAGATGCCACCCGTCTAAAACGTAAATTTAAACCCTTCAAAATTTTGCTCGGCGGGTGGATGCGCACGTGGTTGGGTAAATTTTCGCTCCGCCTGGAGCATTGTGACACCGAACCCGGCAATTTGGATAGGTTGGGAGAAAATTTCACCGTTATACGCTTTCTATTCTCATCCACCGTCCCCTTCCACATTATGGATTTGTGTTGCTTCCGCAAAATTCTCGATTACGAGCTGAAAAATTTGCTTGATACATATAGTGTGTTCCAATTGTACTTGAGCCCCAGACCTTTTGCTGCGGTGCATAAACTCTACACCAAAACGTCCAAATTTCCATTTGCGAACAAACCAAAATATTTGGGTGCGCTCGATGGTAGCTGCTCCCAGCACTGCGAATGCAAAAAAAGAAAGTGTAACCTGTGCTACCGCATGCAACCCTTTACCAGCAAACAAGATTCATACGCGTGGCGACAACCACAAAATTTGAGCCACATGAAGTGTTATTTGTACGTGTGTAAACCCAAATAACACAAGGTTTCACATGGTTAGTGTGGTAAGTTGCTGTGTAATTCGACAAACTTGTATACTCTACAAAATTTCGACAATCAATCATAGGAAATTACTACGAGTTTCAATTCAATAATTGTTTCAATAATCAAACCTATATATATATGTATAGTTAGTATGGTAAGTTGTTGTTGTATATGTGTGTTTTCAACTCTACACAAGTTGTGCTCTACAAACTTCCAAAAGTTTATACGAATAAACAATTTGTTAAATAGTAATAAGTTAAGTTTTTTAGTTGATCAATTTAAGCGACATGTTATCATTGTTGTTGTCAACAAATAAATGCGTGTGTGTATCCTAAATAAAATATTTTGTTAAACTATGAACAAGTGGTTTTTTCAATTGAAAACCTGTTGCCGAAACGAAAGGTATAATTTGGGTACGGGTGGCAACACCAATTTTGACGTGGCGGCTGGCGGCGGCAGGTGGGTGGTTTCGCAACGACTTGACGCTTCAGACGAATCAGCCGAGTTACTGGAGGCCGGTGGATCTCATGGAGCAAACCACCGAGGACAGCGGCCACGCCAACATCTACGACCTTACGCGCAAAAGTTTAGATCTGTATGAAAATATCAAATTTTGTCGCGAGCACGAGATTTGGAGCGTGGCCGGCTTCGTGGATGAAAATTTTTTCCTCTTTGTCCGCACGGCGGACGAGGAGCACCATTGCTACGTCAAGGTGAGTTTGCATGGTAACGACTGGAGGAGTCAGCTGGCACGGCTACCCTCCTCGACGCAGCAAATGTTGGAATGCCACCCGTCGCCCGCCTACGTTAATCTAATTCACGTTTTTTTTCGCATCTTGTGCGAGCGAAAACATTTCTCCTTGACGAACGTGTCCACGCTCAACTATACCCTGGCGAAAAATTTATCGTTTTGCTCAAGTGAGCGAGTTGACGTGAGCGCCGAGGGCAACAGCAAATCATCCGAGTTGAAAATGTCCATAACGCAAAGTGCAATTTTCTGGCACGGTTCGCACGAAATGCTCGAGGTGCATCAGATTGGCGATTGCAAGAAATCGTACACCACAACTTGTCTCATCCTAGTCGCCATCAAATGCGACGGCGACGAGCGCGAGTTTTACATCGAGCACGAGAACGCGTGCCCAAGAAAATTTTTCAACCCGGACAAATTGGACACGCTATTTTTTTTTAATCAACGCCAAGCCCATGTTTTCGCAGGAAACTGCTACTTAGTTGTAGCATTCACGCTGCAAGAAACTTTGAACGTGTTTTCGGTAGTGGAGTGTATCCCATGATAATCAAAGATGGTTTCGTACTTGAAACTAACAGAGTGGAATAATTTGCCGCTGGGAAGTGCCATGGCGGCGGCTCCACCTACGGTACCCACAGCATTCTCCGTGGAAGGGTGATGATGACCAATACCATCGTTGTTATAGCATAATTGCAGTGTCGTGTTACTAAAATGTTAAAATATTCTGACTTTTGTTAAAAGCTGCGGCTCTAAAGGGGCATGTAGCACACACAAGGACAAAAAACAGGACAACACACAACAAAATTATACTGGCCATAGTGCCAGTCGCCCGAACTTCGTACGTCTGCAAAATGCAGTCTAGGGTGTACAATGTGGAAGTGAGGTTGACTTTTGGGCACCTGTGTGGAAGGTCACCCCTTACGCCACACCACTGTAACTTTCCAACAGCACCACATCATGAAGAATTCTCTAAGTATAAAAATCCCCTGGAGATGGTAAATCGACACCACATCATCTACAACTCGATTGACGAGACCACTAGAGAGAACTGACATCACGAGGCGGCAACGAGTGGATAACTTTCCGTGGATAACACATCTCGGTAAACCCTTCCCTAGCCCCATGACTTCAACAGACCCATTCGCTTCCTTTGGGGAATCCTTGCGTATCAACTTCACATATCTGCCATGTGCTTTTTTGAATAAACCATGCAGCATTTCTTTGTGGAACGCCCTTTGCCACGGTCATTCTGACACTTTTCCTTGTAAACATAATTTTCTTTTTCAGACATCAATAAATCCGAATGCGTGCCATTTTCGGGATTTCGTCACATGAATTTCTGTGTTTCTTTTCACTTGTAGAATCACCCTTCATCATACTTCAACACAGCTCTCGATAATGAGACAATCTCAAAACAGATGTGGATAAAAAACAACAAAGTTATGTAGAGGATTATCCTGACCTTTGGTTCAGATGCCAGAGCCTCGTTAGTCTGCAAAATGCAGTCCAGGGTGTACTATGTGGAAGTGAGGTTGACTGTTTGGTAGGTTGAGGAAGGGTCATCCCTTACAACACTGTCACATAGATAAATTAAGTTACCTACCTAGATATGGACATGACACCATAATAGGTACAAGTTGGTTCAGAAAATCAGAGTAGAGCTACTATAAAGGAATTAGCCAAAGTGTGTATTTTTCAATGTATGGAAGCTAATCCTATTATTGTGTCTGAAATATTACCTGATAAATATCTAATTACAAACGCAGCACATAAAATTGAAGCTGTTTTTGATGGAATCAGACTCATGGTAATAAAAAAAAAGAACCAGTCAATCTCTTGTTCCCAGGAATGTTGAGCAGCCAAAATCAATAAAGAAATTTTTGAATTTAAAATTATGGGTGTGCCAGCACTTAGGATATATTGCATTTGTCATATTATAATAATAACTAAAATAGCATTATTGCTGTGTCGTGTTACTAAAATATTAAACCATTCGAACTTTCGTTGAAAGCTGAGGCTGTAAAGGGGCACTCAGCACATACGTACAAGGAAAAAACCAGGACAACACAGAATTATACTGACCATAGGGCATCCCAGAGACTCTTTAGTCTGCATAAAGCAGTCCAGGGTGTACTATGTGGAAGTGAAGTTAACAATTGCATGTACTACTTGGAAGGTCAGCCCTTACACCCCAAGATATATTAAAAAATGACAGGTTCCAATTGGCCTGCATGGAACAAACGCAAGACTTTAAAAAATGTAAGGATAGTTTAAAAACTACCTCAGAGAAATTGCAAGAGACGTGCTCTTCTCAAAAACCTAAAAACATCAGTTAAAACACTGACATCATCTCCCAACATAGAATTTGAATTTAAAATTGTGGGTGCGTCAGCACTAAGGCTATTTTGCACCCATCAAATTATACAGGGGCCAGCCCCTTATCGTTACAAATAGCAACTCTATCGTTGAAGAACTAAAATCATAAAACATTAAAATGTTCTGACTTTCGTTAAAAGCTGAGGCTGTACAGGGGCACTCAGCACAAAAGAACAGGATAATACAAACAAAATTATACTGGCTATGGGGCCAGTCGCCAGAGCCTCGTTATTCTTCAGTCCAGGGTGCACTAACGTGGAAGTGAGGTTGACATTTGGGTGTACTACGTGGAAGGTCACCCCTTAGACCCCTCTCCCAACATAGAAGACAAATCATTGGGAAGATTAAAACACTGTGCAAGGTGATTAAAATTTGCACATTCGAGAAGAAAATAGAAACGAAAGTTCGAGCGTTCTGTCACGAAGTCCTCTGGATATCATTGTATACAGAGACATCCAAAACAATAAATAAAAGTTCACAGGGTCGACACACCACATGTAAAGTTGTGAACTTGTAAAAATAAAGTAATCTGGTAATGCTTCACAGTTGAACATTCACTTTCTAGATGTATGCCATGTGGACTCAGAGATTTTAATTCTCAACATATTTTGTATCTTTCCTTTAATTTTGGGTGCATTAGCACTAAGACTACCTTGCACCCTTCACGCCATACAGGGTCCAGGCCCTTACCTTAACTAAAATAACATAACTGTAATGTTGTTTGACAAAATATTAAAACATTGTCCGTTAAAAGCTGAAACTGTAAAGGGGCACTCAGCACACACAAGGACAAAAACAGGACAGCACAGAATTATACTGGCCATAGGGCCAGTCGCCAGAGCCTCGTTTGCCTGCAAAATACAGTCCAGAGTGTACTATGTGGAACTGAGGTTGACAATTCGGTGTACTATGTGGAAGGTCACCCCTTAATCTCAAGACATTGGTTCAGTACTTGCTTCAGCAGAGTGAATTTGAATTTGATTTTAAAATTTTGGGTGCATCAGCACTAAGGCTATTTTGCACCCGTTACATTATATGAGTTCCAGCCCCTTACAGTTACAAATAACATTGCATAACTAAAAATCTTAAAATATTCTGACTTCCGTTAAAAGCTGAGGCTGTAAAGGGGCACCCAGCACACACAGGGACGACAAAACAGGACAACACACACAAATATACTGGACATAGTGCCAGTCGCCAGAGCCTCGTTTGTCTGCAAAATATAGTCCAAGATGTACTATGTGGAAGTGAGGTTGACAGTTGAGTGTAAAAGGAAGATCACCCTTATACCCTGCTTCAGCAGTGTGTTTTGTCACAGCTTCCCATTACAAATTTACTTCTACTTATAATTCTGATGACCAAGGGCAAAATTTATTTTATTATAAAACAAACTAAATGTAACATTTCAACCTACTAACAAGGTCTTCTTCAGACTCTGTACCAAGTACAAATGTAACCAGGTACACAAAAGGACGATATATATATATATATACACACACACACACACACACAAAAATACTCCCCTCCAGACTATTAGAAAGTAGTTCTGGAGTGATCTAGCAGGTGGCTTTCCCTTGTCAACTGTACTTTCACCTGAAAGAGAATGTGGTTGGATTCTCTATATCCTTCATTCTTCTTCCTTCTTCTCTCCTCTTTCTCTCTTGTCCTTTCCACTCTTTCTAACACCTTCCATTCTTTGTTTAACTTCAGTCCCCCATTCCAGTTTATTGTGTCATCTTCACCTTTCTTCTCTATTTCCTTGGACTCCATCCATTTTTTCACTAGTATTCTCTTATCCCTTCCTATTTGCTTAGCCTCATCCCACTCTATGTCATGTCCTGTTTCTCTCATGTGTTTAAATATCGCATTTCTTTCTCTCTTTAAGTCCTACATCATCCCTATGTTGTTTCAACCTGTCTTTCAGCCTCTTTTTCGTTTCTCCTATGTACACACTCTGACATTCTTTACATTTCACTCCATAGATAATCCCTTCCTCTTCTCTGTTTTCCTTTTTCTTCTTTGCATTCTTCACTATTCTTAAGATGCTTCTCCCTCCCTTCCTGTAAGTTTTAATGCCCACTTTTCTAAGCACTTTGCATATCTTTTCAGTGGTCTTCCCCATATGGGGAAATGAAAAATTCCAAGTTCAGGGTTAAATATATCTTTATTGCAGATCGATTTCAGGATTGTAATGTTGTTGATTGACATTCCATATTGCAGTTTGCAGAATTTTAACACAAGATGTTAATCAGAAATTAAATTAGGCATACCATATTTAATGCAAAATATTGAATGTTTCATGAGTTTTGTATCAATTAAAACCAATTGAATCTCAACCTCAATTTTTTTACTGAAGTTACTTATCATGGAGTACTGTATTGTGTACAAATTTCAGATTTTTAAACAACTGCCCACCAGATATATTTAACCCTGAACTTGGATTTTTTTTAACAAAAAGTACATGTTTATGAGCCTGTAGAAAAAAAATATTAAAATCTCAAGCTTCAAATATGTTTGGCATACTCTATTGGTACACAGGTACTTGCACAAAAAAAATTCAAGTGTAAAACAAACTGCCCCCCCCCACAAAAAAGTCCGAAAATTTTGAGCGATTAAAATACACAATTTTGACCTTAAAATTTATTATGAAGGAATAATATTTAGAAAATTACACAGAAATATAATTGTAGCCTATAATGTGCTTAACATCACAGATTTTGTCTCATTGTCGTAGGTCTTACCAGAGCTGAGATAAAAAAAGTTACCACTGATGCTTACGAATGCAGAAAGTGACGTGCGCCATGATAAAAAAAATGCCCGCCATATTCAAATCGGTGATAGTAAAAATAAAATAACAGTGGTTCTAAACTGTCAACATATGAGGCTCACACCACACAAAAAATAAACTTATTTTTTAAAAAATGGTCAAGCAACCATGTTGTATGATTTTATATGGATTTACCAATGTGCGAATCTTTTATCTTGATGTAACTTGTGATTTTCTTTCGAAATATATCAATCCAGATTCATTGATTGCTTAATTTGGTGTTTTAAGTCGATTTTATGCGCAGTTTGGCTAATCGGGATGCAACCTACAGCTTAAAGTGGGATTCGATCCACTATGTGCCTCCACCGGAATTGAACCTGGGACCATATCAATCAAGAAAGCTTAAATTTGGAAGTTTTATCATTTTTATTTAGAGGTAGCTCAGACCAACGAACAGTTCTTGTGGACATTATGGTAGTACCTCATTCAACTCCCTGAGGATACAACTCAAGGACATGAAAATAAAAATGAAGACTATGGACCTTTCCCTGATGGTAAGCCCCTTTGCTCTGTCCATGGAGAGAGACATAGAAATGGTTCAATTATATGCAACCATACAACACCACTACAAATGTAAGTTGCAGTACGTAAGGAAGCACCACAGAGGATTATCCTGGCTGTGGTTCCAGTCACCAGAGCCTCGTTAGCCTGCATGTAGCAGTTCCCAGGGAGCACTAGCACGGAAGAGAGGTTGGCATTTGGGTGCTCACTCAACAGAACACCTTTCACACCCCACATTCAAATTCTCTCCTCAGATTAAATACTTTTCATGGAGGTTCTTTCGATAAAACTACTCACATGAAGAAAAAAAGATTTGATTGATTGATTGATTTGGTGTTTTAAGTCCATTTTACGCACAGTAACGCTAATCGGAACAGGACCTACAGTTTAAAGTGGGATCCGAACCACTATGAGTCCCACTAGGAGTCTCCACCGGGTACCGAACCTGGGACCCCTTGAATACAAGGTGACGACGCTACCACTGCACCATCGGGGAGGCCTCTATGATTAAAGAATATTAAATTCAGTCTAATTCACACAAAGATTCAACCATGTCAGGTTTTAAAGCCAGGAAATTGTAGGCTCCTATTTCGAACATGAGTCCCGGCCATGGTTCACCTGAAGCCATATGACATTCCAAGTTTCCTGAAATGAAAATAAAACACAATGTTTAAAAAGTGTTAGTTTAAGAAAAAAAAACTGGTTCTAATTTGACAAGCTCGGGAAAAGGCAAATACATTCATAGTAGAGCCATGGATGTTCGCAGTATTTTTCCCAGGGAGGCACAAGCCAGGCCAGCACCCAAGGGGAGGAAGCCATGGCTCTCCCCCTCAAACCATAAAATATTTCAGTAAGAACCTGTAAAAAGCTATAAAAATAGCATGGCCGATTTTTCAGATTTTGCAAGAATTTCGATTTTTTTCTTGCATAAATGTATGGGTTGTTTCTGGAGTCTAGAAGTAATTATTTAGTAATTTTGGTTTTATAACCATTGATGCAAGGCTACCAGTTTCCCAATTTTCTTGGACAGTTCACTATTTTAAATCTCTGTCCTGACTTCTTACTAACTGAATTCAAATTCAGGCATGTTCTTCATTATAAGAAGATATAATAGCTATCATTTAACATCTAATATATCTTTTTCTCAACAAAGAATCATCATTATTATTATAAATCACATCAAAAATTAAATCATGGCTGTTCAATGGTCCTGGTGTAAGACAACGGAAATTTGAAAACATTGTTAATTTGGGAATACTGTGCTATTTGAATACTTTTGAGAATTGAATGTAAGCAATAAGCACCAAGCTGTATGCTTGTGAGCAACTTTATTGTTGATTGTCGGGTCAGGCTGAGAGGGGGGGGGGGGCTATTGCCAGTTGAATTTTTCTCCGTTACTTTGGACCACAATATTGCAACTGTACAATTGTACGTCCAACTCCAATACTACCATAGTGTTGGTGGTTACATTAAGGGTGTGACATCCCAGAGGGGATGGAGGATATCCCTCCTTCCATCCAAACACCTTGTTCTAAAATACCCCTCCCATCATAAATTTCAAGAAGAATTTGTGTTATAACAACAAAGAGGAGCAATTAGTTTGGACTTCAAACATACTTTACTAAGAATAATATCAGAAACTCATGCAAAGGAAGAAGAAAGAATGATATCTGTCTGTGTGTGAATGTTGTATGATTGCATCCCTAGCTCTCTCTCTCTCTCTCTCTCTTTTTTAATCTCTTTTTATATCTGTTAACAACATGGGGTGAAAACGTAGCACCAATTATATCATATTGGACTAGTAAGGAATGGAGCCGTATCTGCGAAGGGGATGGTCACCCACAGTTCTCCAGTTCTCTCTCCTTTCGTTGACTACCTCAAAGTGTATAACTATATAAATAAAACATAACACTTGCATGTTAATGTCATATAAATCCAATGTCTTATTTCTTGCCCCTCCACCTAGTTACGTAACAAATTGTTCATAATATTAATTATAGATCTTCAATTTACAATCTAATTTGCAGATGTGAACAATACCACACACACACTGCTGGTACGAAGATGAGATGGGATGCACAACTGACTTTCCATTTATTAGCCAAATTTTTTGAATACTAAGTTTCCTTTTCATCCAATTCAATGGAAAAGAGAATATTTCTTCAATTGCAGCTACATCTAGGCAGGAAGGAAGGTGCAAATTCAGTGCTTGAAATCTCTTCTCATCCTGGGTGCCGAAATCTCTAGCTACAGCTCTGATACGGAAATATTTCCATGTACACAATAAAAGTAAAGCACAAATTGAAGGTTAAAATAAGTATGAAATTTTATTGATCATTATTAATAGAAAGCAAAAATTAAATAAAATCAAACACTTATTAACCCATATATTCCCATTGGGTCATTTTCGACCCATTGCACACTTCAATATTCTTTTGTTAAATGTTTATTTTGTTCATAATTTATCTTTCTTATTTATGAGTTTGAATTAATGTGCATACTATAATTTTCATAATTGTTCAAAGTAGATGCTGATTTTTCAAAATTATGACATATGCAGTTGGCGTTGAATTTGGGAGCACACTGATCGTGGGGAAAACTATAATAATATTGTCAAAGGAAGATTAAGTGCAGTTTTATTTTCTCATAAATTACCAATTTTCCTTTACAATATGATTCCTAAAGAATGCTAGTTTTTGTTTTAAATTACAGTTTTGTGACATGTGTTCATTATCTCAAACAGTTATGTGTTTTCATCAGGTGGGTTGTTTTTGACCCAATGGGAATATCGTTGCTAATGGAGTAAGCACATTTTATGTCTTGTCTTCTGGAATTTCTCAGTTTATCCTACTATATTTTTAGGTTTGTAAGGTTTGCAAGCATACTTCATACATTATATTAATTTATGCATAATAGACCGTGCAGTCTAATGCGTAATGCTTTGGGCTCTGGTTCGAGTCTCCTGAGATTTCGGACTGTGCATGGGACCAGTGGCCACCCACCATCGTGAGGAAATTGGACAGCTACGAATGACAAGCGTAACCTGCTCATGGAAACCTACAAGAAAGACTGGGGGCTTGTCGTGCTGACCACACGTCACCCAATAACTGGTTGGATGATCTTCCCACATCGAGTGCGTGAGTAGGACCAGGGTGGAGTAAAGTCGGTAGATGGGCACGAGCCCTCAATGGACTATTCCACCATGGGTTATTATTGTAATTTCCAAATTTACGAATAATTATTTTATTCAACTTGAAATATACCGTATAGGCATTTTTGTCACTTTTTGTCATATAGAAGAAATCATGTTACTCACTTGTACAAGAACACGTGTTTCCCTTTACTGACAGACCTCTGTCGCTACACTAGCTGCGATACTAGATCACTTTGAAGCGGAAACACAACATAGAGAAAATAATATTTGTCTGTCTTCTTGACGCAAGAGTGGAAACAGATACTGACAACTGATAATTTGTCTCGCCTCCCAAACTGACAAGTAGACGTTCATCTGCTGCTGGATGGAGAGTACAAATCAAAATGCATGATGTTATTGGATTGAAATATACCAACATACAGTAGGTGGTGTATTACAAAGAACAACTCTAACGTTGCATAATTAAAAATCTTAAAATGTTCTGACTTCTGTTTAAAGCTGGCTCTATAAAGGGGCGCTCAGCACACATAAGGACAACAGGACAATACAAACAAAATTATACTGGCCATGGGGCCAGTCGCCAGAGCCTCATTAGTCTTCAGTCCAGGGTGTACTAACGTGGAAGTGAGGTTGACATTTGGGTGTACTACATGGAAGGTCACCCCTTACACCCCCGGATTTAAGTTATACTCGCAGGGTATCAACGGGTATAAAGTATGTAAGAAGTGTCATAAATGGTTTAGATTGGCTGATGTGAATATTAAAAATAAATAAATTTGACAAAAATTGTCAACATAAAATAATTCGGGAATATATGGGTTAAAGGCATTTCACCTATCTTCCATTTTGTTGACATTTTGGACCATGTGATAAAGAAAATATTTTCCTAATTTATAAATGTCACAAATTAATGTCTTTATATATATATTTAATAACTGACATGTTTCATGAAAATATATACATCCGTATCTCCGCAGTTTTGGGCTTGGACTCTGCTCAAAAAAATCCTGGGTATGGGCCTGGTGCAAGAAAAGTAATTCTTTTCCAGGGGGGGGGGGGCAAAGGAGGAATATTTTTTCCCGTAAGAATAATGCCTCCCCAAAAAACACTGTTTCAGTCTCAAATTATCATGTTCCCTCAACGCCCCTATAATAATTTTAAAAAAGACTGACTGAACTGAAATTATGTGGGGAATATATATTTTTCGGCTGAACATTCATTTTCCACGGGGCCATGCCCCCCCCCCCCCCCTCTCCTCAGACGACCATGAGTGGAGCAACAGCATACACAATTAAAGCAAATTAATATTTTAAGCAATACAATATGGGGTCCCAGGTTCGATTCCCGGTAGAGGCACATACTGGTTCGGAACCCACTTTAAAACTGTAGGTCCAGTCCCAATTAGCCTTACTGTGCATAAAGTGGACTTAAAACACCAACTCAATCAAGCTATACAATATTTAAGCCTTCTTCTATTGTATGTTATGCTCACAATTAATTCAGTTTGATTGAATGATTTGTTATATACAATTTTGCTTTTTGGACACTTTTAGCTTATTGCAAAGATGGCAATGAATGGTGCTACACACACACACACACCTTTACAGTGCTAGAAAGTAGTATTTCCTCACTCAACACCGATTTAAATAATATTTACACATGGTGTACATCAAACAGACTTAAGATAAACCCTGAAAAATCACTTTATATGCTAATTGGAATGAAACAATCACAAAAAAATTCTATTGTTGAGCCAATTGAACTTAAAATTAATAATGAAACCATTCCATGTAAAAATTCAGCAAAAAATCTTGGCTTGATTGTTAACGATACGTTGGACTGGACGGACCACATCAATGCACAATGTAAAAAAGTATATTTTATTCTGAGAAACCTCTACCGTTTCCAAGATCAACTACCTGCAGAATGTAAACTTACACTAGTTCAATCTTTAATTTTTCCACTATTTGATTATTGTGACACTGTGTATGGGTCCAAACTTGCGAAAAAACTCACCAGAAAGATTCAAATGGCAAAAAATGCATGCATCAGATATACTTTTGGCCTGGATAAACGCGATCACATCCTTCCCATCTTAAACAGATATAATATTTTAACAATTGCCAAGAGGAGGCTACTGCACGATCTATCTTTCATTCATGATCTGCAAACTGAACGTAAACCCGCGTACTTATTTGAAAAATTATGTAATCGCAACACAATTCACAGACACGGGACACGTCGTCACAACGAACTTGACATTCCTCACCATTCGACTACGCTATATACCTCATCCCTTTCTATATCTGCCCCGAAAGCATGGAATGCACTACCAACAAATGTTAAATCCATAAAACTCAATAAGAGTTTCAAAATTAAATTGAAAGAAATGCTTCTACAGGAACAGCAGCAGATACTAGAAATGAACTGGCACTCAACAAACGACAAAACACTCCTATAACTGAAACTATTGGAATTTTATTAATATCTTCAAATTATTATTATTTATTAAATGCAACCTTATGTTAACATTTACATTTATATATTTTTCTTTTCACATTTGTATTTTTTTAAAATATTTTCTTGTTCTTTCACATTTATATAATCCTATAACTAATATTACTGAAATGAGAATATTCGTAATTGTAGGTAATGTGATTTTTTTATTTCTCTTTAGTGTAATCAATCTTTCCATTCGTACTCTTATATTATCATATTATATTATATAAAGGTAAAAAAAAGGTAAAGTGCTCCCCTGTGCTTAGCACCATGCCATGAAGGCGTATAGGGGGTGGGGGTCACGCCCCACACTTTCTTGATTCGGTCATGAGTGGGGGTGATGTGATCAGCATCACGCCCCTGACCGCCTTTACCCCCCAGGGTTTCCCTCAGGTACCCATGTTACATATACTTATATTTTCTTATGTAGCTCACAACAAGGGTTAGGTGGTAGAGCAGCCTACGGCTGAACATCGCCCGCTAAATAAAGGAATTATTATTATTAAATGAAATGGTTAGATTCATTGTCCTCTCCCCTGTAAAAAATACCAGTATGCCACAATGTTGAGTTACCATGAGAAAAAAGCACATTATTTTTCCATTGAAAGTAAATATATAAACACCAGATCTATCGTCTGTCATTTCAGGAAGTTAGGTACTCGTTTACATCTTAATTGAATATCACTGACAGAATTACATTATTTTCTATAAATTCCCTAAACCAGCCAACCAAAGAACACAAATTTACCACAAGAACTTTCTCTCTTACTCTTCACATAGTTTACAAGAAATAATCAGGTAAAAATTTACTATGTGTCGGACACCTGTAACTTCTTAGATTCGTCAATTTTTGACATTCATTCTTACCTATCTGCTTAGCGGAACATTCCTTAAGGTGTATCAACACTTTTTTGATCAAAGTAATTGCAATTTTTCACATTACGAGTACTTCTTTCTCGAAGTTGTTTTGCTTGCCTCGCTTTGCTTGGTGTGTGCACATTCCTACATAATCGCACGTTGTGCTTGTGTTTTGTCGATTTTCATTCGTTATGCAGTGTTTCAACCTTCGGAACCCAAGAAATACCCGTGAACAAAGCTAATCTGATCTATATTTTTTTTAAAACTTTTTTGCATTGTTTTACGAAGAAAATTGTAATGTTTCGTGGCGCTATCTGTGAATGGTTTTTGGGGCTATCTGTCCCGGAATCGGTGGGAAATTTAAACTAAAATATTGTTTTAGTTTGAAATTTTTGAGACCAAATTTGCCACTGATTCCAGGCTCCGCCCCTGGGGTAATTGAACTACCGCTCTCGCAGCCCAGCCTCCGCTCCGGCTACCCTACTTTCTCTATAGAGTCCCTGTTAAAGGCATGTTAGAAAGTGGCCGAAGTCACCTGCCCCCAAGAGTTCCAGCATACGGAAGGCTGAACTACTGCAGCTCCTCGAATAGACAAGCTTGCAGAAGAAGTGGGACATAAGGGGGTCCGTCTCCCGCCTTATCATTGTATGTACAATGCAATCGAACTTATTTGGACACAGGTCAAAGGGCTGGTAGCACAGAGGAACACTTTGCCACCTTTTACACCGTCTAAAATGTTGCAATTGACAGAACAGGCTATCGGGGATGTGACAGCTGATAGGTGGCGTTCGGCTATAGAGCACACAAGGAAGATTATTTCCGAAGCATGGGAAAAGGAGGGAGTTGAAGAGCAGCAAATTGAGGATTTTGTAATTTCACTTGGGCGGGAAGACAACAGTGACAGTAGTAGCTCAGATGATGATGTTCCTTTACCAACCAACAATGAAGATGATCTTGGGATAGCAACACTGTAATGGTAGCCGGTAAGCAAAAACAACTGATTATTTAACTACTACTTCTGTTCTTTCATTCATTTTTTATGTTTTTACATACAGGTAGCTCAAAGCATTAATAACACATGTACCAAATGTATCTATCATTAATGTTAAGGAAATCGAGCAATTGCCAAGCGTTTCGTTGTAATTTATTGAACTCTGTATTGCCAGAGCCTGTATTCTCATATAGCTCCCAAATTATCTCACTTCACACACCCACATGCGCCTCCGCGATGGCACAGTGGTAGGGTACAGTAAGTGTTGTCGCCTTGTAATCAAGTAGTCCTGGGTTTGATACCCTGTCGAGGCACATAGTGGTTCGGATCCCACTTCCAACTGTAGGTCCATTCCAGATTAGCCGTAGTGTGCATAAAGTGGACTTTAAAACACAAACTCAATCAATCAATTCACACACAATTGATTTGTTCTTGATAAATTCTTCTCCGTAATACAGTAACTCAGTTGTGTAAAATTCTGTTTTGGAGGTGAATTTTTGTAGGTTCCTCAAAATATAATTTAAAAACGTGTTAACGATACGAAGTTGTACGTAATTTGTTTAAACGTAATTTTCAAGAAATACATTTCATTTGTACGTTCTGAAGCTTCAACAATCGCGGCGTGACAAAGAATGCAAAAAGAGGCAGCATGAAATCAAAGGAGAACGATTTGCCACAGTGTTGTTCATAACAGAAGACGCATTTTCTTTTGTTGGTAATTGTGATACGATACAACATAAGTAAAAAGATGCCGGTAGCTGATGCTTGCAATGTAGCATAATAAAAACACAACAAACGTTCTTTCAGTGAAGGTTTTCGGTTGCTGTGTAGAGCAGGAAGATAAAATGTTTCATGCTTGCCAGAATGCCCGAGCTTGCCAACAGCTGACTAGCCTGTCCGTGTGTTTGTGCGAATGTGGCAACGTAGAAACCCCCCAGCCACATGGCAGCCAATGAGGGGACAGAATTTGGTCACGTTCTGCCATTCTGCATTCTGATTGCACGCTGCTTCTTATCGCGTCCGTACAATAGGTTCCGATTTACTTCTACATTCATTCGCACGCTTCTACGACATTTACTGTCGCTTCTCGACGGAGAATATCTTGTCCATGAGAAGTGTGTAAGGTAATTATAAAGTTGTCTTTTCTACATAAATAACTATTTTCGAGTCCAAACAGTGCTCATTACTTTAAGGAAGGTTCAAATTTTGTGTGACAATGATTTCCAAAATTCTACGATAATTAGTCCTTGTGCTAGGAGAAATCATAAAACAATCTGACCCGTTATCCTCTATACATCTCCTGCCAACACGAATCTTGAAGGGGTGTCATGCATGGGACCAACATGATGAAATGTTGAAAGCATGTATGGAAATTACTTCAATGCTAAGTCTCCTAAACCCTTCACACCCAGATGGCTCAGCAGTCTGTAATCAAAATGGCAGTAAACAAATGGATGGTTGCAAGAGAATAATCATATAGGAGTATACGGAGGTGAAAAAAAAAATTCTCAAGCAACCATGCAGTAAGTATTCGCTAAAACACTGAAGTATATGTATATAGACAGACATAAATAGAATTCGAACTCTGAAAAAAATGCCTTTGTATCATGATGAAATGGGAATTAGGTTGGGCCGCACAGGATTTAGGATTTGGACTGAAAATTCATCACAATCTTCACAAGTAATAAATCTTGCTACAATTGATATATAACATGCATGGTGCGACTAGTTTCACCATTAGATAAAGTTAAATTTTTAGCTCTTTTGATCAGATTATCGTTTGGCTCGCCAGAGTCTTGTTAGTCCGTGAATAGCAGTCCAGTGTGTACTATGTGGAAGGTTATCCCTTACACCTGTTGGCACATATCAAGTTGAGTTAACATTATAATATAGGGGAGACTGATTTCTTCAAATTTGCAGGAGAAAGTACTTACGGAAATCATTTTCTGTAGAGTTGGGGAAGTTCGTGAATGTAGTTTTGATCAATTTTAATGTGAATGCATGTTGTTTTCTGCGAAAATCTCTGTCCGACATACTGTTTCTGCTGCTGCCACTTGCTTTCTACACGAGAGCACAATGTTCCGTGTGTTAAGATGACGTAACCCCATAGTCAGTGTTTCAAACTCGCAGTGTTTTCACTAGAACATGACGTGTCGAGTATTTTTAATTTATTTTAATTAACTATGCTTGTCTAACTTAACCTAACCTTACAGAAAATGGTTTTGGGGGCTAACGTCAATAGTTTGCGACGCATTAGCATAATTTCAAATCCGGGCACGAAAGTAGTAGGTATTTTCTGGTGAACGAGGTTGCAACACTGCATAAATCGACAAAACACACTCACAGCGTGCCCTGAAACAGTACGCTATCGCCTGCCATAATGTGTTACAGAATCGAAATAACAAGTAACAGTAAGTACTCGTAAATGTAAGAAATAGACATTATCTTAGTTAGAAATGCATTATTTCACCTTAGGAAATGTTCGGCATTCCAAAATAGTATGTTAGCAATGTAAAAAAGTGTGAAATATATGATTTATAGGTGTAGGTGTCTCCCCCATACTATAATAGTACCCAAAATTCTGACTGGTTAAAAGTTGAGGCTGTAAAGAGGCACTCGGCACACAGAAGGATAAAACATAGGACAAGGACAACACACAGAATTATACTGGCCATAGGACCAGTCGCCAGAGCTGTGTTAGTCCGTGAATAGCAGTCCAGTGTGTACTATGTGGAAGGTTACCCCTTACACCCGTTGGCACATATCAAGTTGATATCAACATGCATTTATTTTCATGCAGGCAACAAGTACCTTTTTTCCCTACACACCATGGATTCGGAAAAATACCACAAAGTGTGCCACATGACATAGACATGAAGGGATATTACATTCTTAAATACTTTCATTGCTAGATTAGGCAGGTCAGGTTTAGGACTGAGCATTGACATTGCTTCCATAAATGCTACCAATATCTGATCAGCACTTTCCGCTATTCTTACCACCTGGTACAAGTGGGAACAGACTAAGATGTACACAAGTAATCAAGAAGCATGTGTATTGGTTTAGTGCGTATTTTTGAGCTGGCTAACAGTTTCGAAACAGATAAGAAATTCTGGAAATTAGCATACCAACTCGTGAAAATGAACTCTGTCAGTCGAATTTTCAGCATCATCTGGCAAATGGATTTATAGGTCTATTAATTTCAAACCAATTGCTGGAAACATATTCTAGTTTGGTTATCAGTTTACAAATGGCTGTGTCATCCACAGGAGGAGCGTAATGGTGTAATTTTGAAATGTGCTAACTTCATGGGCGTTCAAGGTGGCCACATAAATCCCAAGGTCAGACATCTAAATTTTTAACGTAAATATAAAAAGAATCGCCAAGGGCATTCTACATGAGAAGTTGTACACTGATTGAAGTTTTGGAAATATAATCTTAGGTATCTTAGAAGCACCCAAAAGTTTCTAACTATTCAATGTAAATATGAGAAGCGGGGAAAATGTTACTGGCAGATGCACTTCCGCCTTCAATATGGGCGTCGAAAGATATTTGTTTCCTTACACGCAATCTTTCAGCATGACAAAACTTCTGACCTGTTTCATCTTACTGTTTATAGCTGATCTACACCAATAAAACATATAGTGCGTCTAAAAGCAGAATTTCTAGTGTCTTCAATGCACTTGTGCACTTCACTTCTTATGGTACGAAAATACACGTCATCAGTTGAAGGTTAAACATAAGCAATAATGTTCATGCAAATATTCTATGGTATTCTGAATGTAGAGAACGGAAATATGTTGTTTTACTAATACTGGCTGCTATGCACAATTTACCTGCTCAGGAACATACAAACAGCTCTTCACACGACTTGACAAACAATATAACCAAGGAATCACCATGACGCTGCCAATCTACTTCCACTGCCACATCGACAACCACCCGGAAGGGCGTTTTCATGTCCACGTCACCCAACAGAAAGCAGGACAAGTTACTTTTGACATCAAAGATGCACAGCGTGTCATTAATGAGCAATAGTGCAAAACAAGAACAAGAATTTATTTTTAATGCGTAACGGCAAAACGAAATGGAACATACGTCCCGAAAGTCTTTTAACGAAACGAACGCATTCAACGAAAATAACTGGGCTCGTGAATCTGGTTAATCCAGTTATTTTACAGACTTATGTGACACTCTAGGCGAAAGCGCAGGCGCAACGTGTTCTTTAGAGAAAGTTTCCACATGGCGTCCAGCGGAAGAAAATGGAATGTCCTTATCGCAGGCGAAATTTCTCTTTCCACATATCCCAGGACCCGCACCGGAAGTGATAATGAAATCCAGATTCCGGGGCCTCACAAAATCAGAGTAGCCAACCAAGAAAAGTAAATTGCTTTAGAAAGAAGCTACGGACGTATGCGAATATGCCGTTTTCTTTAAACAAAAATGAGAGTTGTTAGTTAGCAACATTGCGACTGAAATGCACAAGCACAGGGTGCGTTCCGAAAGTCTTAACGAAACGAACGCATTCAACGAAAACAACTGGGCTCGTGAATCTGGTGAAACCAGTTATTTTACGGACTTATGGGACACTCTAGGCGAAAGCGCAGGCGCAGCGTTTTGTTTAGAGAAAGTTTCCGCATGGCGTCAGCGGAAGGAATGTCCTTATGGCAAAAATAAACTCTATTATGGCCACTGTTACTCATTTTAATCACATTCTAAGAACGGTCAAGGCATACTCATCTTGTGCATGTTGCTTCATATCGCTATCTGTTAAAATTATAATACATTTTCCGAACTAGTGCAGTTTGAATCCATCAGCACGCGCTTTGTCTGCAAGGAGCAGACGATTTTCACGGAACAAACCAGCATCCTGGCCCGTGCGTTTGGTGAATCTCGTTCTTGCACGAAACGCACGGAATGCGACTTTTGGGACAGCATAATGAAACTCACGAAACGCACGGAAGCACTTATGGAACGGTCAGTTACCATAACTCGTTCAACGCGTTAAACTCGTGCGACTTTCGGAACGGGCCCACAGATTAGGGGGCACAAGCAAACGCAAATACCAAGGTACCTTTATAAGGTATGCCATTCCCGAGGTTCCGAGATTTATTCCCATGATGCTGTGCGCGCTATGACGTCATTAAGCGGACAGAATGGAATTTACTTCGTTAGCGTTTACGGAAGCTTGCCATAAATGTATTGATTTTTATGTGTACGCACCTTTTCTTGAAGTGCCCGTATAATGAGTACAAATCATCTTGTCTGTTCTGTTGCCACGTGCAAAAATAATGGAAGGAAATCGTCTGGAATAAAATACCATTGCTTCCCAAAAAATAAGTTGCTGCAGCAGGAATGGGTGAATCGTTGCAAACGAAGAGAGAAGTTTAACGTTAACAATTCACGTGTATGTTCAGTTCACTTTTTACCTGAAGATTACAAAAGAGACCTGAAAAATGAATTATTAGGGTTGCCTTTGAAAAAAGAACTTCGAGCCGAAGCAGTTCCAAATCAGCACGTTCCTAATTGGCACGGAATGCCAAGCACATCACAAGAATCTGTAAGTAATGCATTTCTATAAATCAAATCAATGTAAAGTTAAGTTTAGATTGTGTAATGGTTCTTTGCCCTTACCCGTGTGAGATAGGTCAAGAATGGTCATTACAATTTTATTGTTACATACTTAGTGTTGGTCTTAATACTGGGTTGGAAATGTTATGTTTAACAGCCTTATTAGTATCCACGCTTTTAAAATGCCTTAGACAGCAGCAACTTACGAGTTGCACAATTAACTTTTCATAAATTATTCAAATTAAAGAGGTTCAATTTGTTTCTCCAAACTTCAGACTTATTTCCACATTACTCCAAACGCCCTCCACATCATCACATGTGTAACTTCTAAAAACCACTACACGATCAAAACTCAGTTTCTGGTTATTTATTTACTAAATATTGAGAGTAATATAGACCCTTTCAGCTTTGAAGCTCAAACATCACCGAGAAATAAATACTTTGATTATCCCGTGGATAGCCAACCCTAATTTTAATTTACACTTGTATTCACATTGTGCTCGTTTGTAGACAAATTTGTATTATACAATTAGTTGAGAAAATTTAATATACGACTTATAAAACAGACGTTTTGCCCTTGCACATCCTTTGAACATTCTCGTCAAACATTGAGGTTGTAGATAATAGCTAAAGAAGCGAATCATTGTAATGCATACGTATCAAAACGAATAAAGTTCTATCAATGATATTTTAATTATAATATTATATCACAATATATTGTCATGGGAAGGCGAACAAGCACCAAAAACGTAAAGAGTCAGTCACATTACAATATATATTTATCATAGCATAAATAAATATATAATTTAAAGACACCATACAAAATCTAATACTTTGTGTTTCTGGATTGAATTGAATTTATTTTATATAAGCTCAAATGAGCCACAGTGGTCCAGTCGGTTAGGCGTCTGACTGCCACGCTGAAGACCCGGTTTTTCCATCTTTATACCGAAGTTCCAGAGTTCAAGTTCCAGCGTGGGCATGAGTGTTCTTTGTGAGTGTCTCTTCATCAATTTAATATAATCACCACTTATCCTCATCGTTAGCCAAAATGGAAGGAAAGAGATGCTAAATAACAAAAACACAATTACAAAATCATCCTAATCGCAATCAACTTGGAGAATCTGAAGAGTAACGTAAAATAGCTAACATACAAATACATACCATCTGTATGAAAGTGTTAATAAACTACAGAGTGGGTGAAAAATAACTCATAATTAGAAATATTTAATAACCATAATATTAATTGATCGATTTTAATGGAACCAGTTATACGTCGCACAGTAGAATGGCACAACTTTACAAGTGCTAGAAGTTCACATAGGCACAATTGTTAAAATTCCACATGTGCCAGAATATGCCGAATGCAATTCTCCAACTGATCCAAAGTCTTTGGCTTTGTTTTATAAACTTCTTCCTTCGCCCACTTCAACACTTAAAAGTCACGTAGGGTGAGGTCAGGGCTTCTTGCTGGCCATTCATGTGGACCGCGACAACCCAGCCAACGTCCCGGTAATTTGATGTCGAGTCAGTCACGAACAGTGCGTGCAAAATACGAAAGGGCACCACCTTGCATGACTATGACTTCATTTAAGTTTTAATAGAGAGTTATTTCTCACCCACCATGAACTTAGCAATTATTGTGATACTTACAATATTGTCTTTTTTTAGGTTGAAGCAAGAAGACAGCGCCTTCAATCAAGAGAAATAAGAATCAGGGCAATGTCGAAGCTAAAGGGACTCTCACCAATTAAACTAAAATGCAGTCAAATGACTAATACTCAACCTATAATAAAGTTACAGGAAGTTACTGAAGCTCGTGAGGAAATTAACAAATTAAGATCTGAAATCGAACGTTTAAAGAAGATTAATTCAGCGAAAGACACGGCGTTAAAGAAATACGATGCAGCTTTAAAGAAAGCAAAATATTTAGGTTCTGTGAAGAATGCACGGAAAGTGCTATTGACAAAGACTTATAAAAACAAGGTAGTGAATAAGGAAGTATACAAAATATTGTCCAGGTGTTTTACAAAAGGGCAGGTTAAGTGCTTGTTAAGTGAAGGGAAACGAGTGAGGTGGAATTCAGAAGACATTGCAAATGCATTAGCTTTGAGGGCTCTCTCAACAAAATCATATTCATTTTTGAGAAAACGTAACGTTCCACTTCCTGGACGTTCAACTCTTCAAAAGTGGACTAAATCATTTAAATGCAGACCTGGAGTTTTAAATGAAGTATTATGTTTATTGAAAGCTAAAACAAGTGATTTTAGCGACATGGAACGCCTTACTGTACTTTCGTTTGACGAAATGAATATTGACTGTCGCATCTGCTACGATTCGTGTGATGATAAAATATTAGGACCACATAATAATGTCCAAGTAGTCATGCTTAGAGGTTTGTGCGTTCAGTGGAAGCAACCTGTGTATTATGATTTTGATATAACCATGACAAGTAAATTGCTTCAAAATATTATCGAAGAATGTGAGAAATCAGGATTGAAAATTGTAGCAGTCACGTGTGATATGGGGGGAAAGAATGCCAAGGTGGCGAAGGAATTGTGTATTGATACATCGAAAACTTTTTTTTCGAACCCTGTTGACTCTAACAGGAAGGTGTGGTTTTTCTACGACGTCCCCCATCTTCTAAAGCTTTTACGAAACCATTTTTTAGACGAGGAATTTATTTTACCCAGTGGTACAGTAATAAAGAGAAGTCTCATAGAAGAACTTCTGGAACGCCAGGCATCAGAACTGACAGTAACTCATCACATAACAGATGCTCACATAAATGTGAAAGGTCGTGCCCGTCAAAATGTAAAAATGGCTGCAAGATTATTATCTCGCCACACAGCATGCGCCATACAACATGTGTTACACAAAGACCGTGAAGCAAAGTTCTTCCAACTAGTAAATGATGCCTTCGACGTATTAAATTCTAGACGTCCTTACGACAACAAAACGCCATTGCGTAGTGGTTACGGTCTTAATATCCAAAGTCAAGAAAATACCATAAAGAGGTTTGCAGAAATTTGCTCACAATTGCGTGTCGGAAAGAGAAGTAGCATACTTCCATTTCAAAAAGGTTTCCTAATATCAATAAAATCTGTGATTGGTTTATTCGAAGAAGTCAAAGCATTCAACGTACCATATATTCTTACCTCCCATCTGAACCAGGACTGTTTAGAAAATTTGTTTTCACGAATCCGAGGTCTTGGCATTTTTCATAATTGCCCGTCACCTTTCGAGGTGCGCAATAGAATTCGGTTGCTCATTATGACAGGAAATGCTTACGACATTCCCCTCTCTACAAGTGCTCCAGTTTCTGCTTCTGAAAAACGCCAGGAATGTGCAGAAACTACCGAAGATCAAGAAGAAAACTTAAAAGATTTTATAACTAATGAACTTTTTATAGGAATTGTTGATGAGAAAAATGTAACATCTTTTCAGAACACGTCACAGGTTACAGTAGATCTAGACTTACTTTCACATGAGACCTTACATGCAGACTCGACAACTTTACAATGTGATCAAGACGTTAATTTGGATGCATTGCGTTATCTTGGTGGATATATCGCACACAAGTGTCGCCATATCAACAAACATTTGGGAAAGCCAGGCACAACATTTCCAATTCCTGACGAAAGTTCCAGTGACAGTCATTGGATAGCCATTATATCTCGTGGAGGGCTTACAGTTCCATCAGATCAATGGATGGACACCATAAAACAGTTTGAGATTGCATTTGCACTTTTCCACGGAGAAAGATATGCAAATGCTCCCAGCGTTATGACTTCGTTGTGCAAGATATTAAAGGAAAAGTTCCAGGATATTCACGAGAAAGTTATATCAGAATATGTCCGGACAAGAACTTTCATTAGAATTAGACATTTAAATAAGTCTCTCCAAACAGATGCAATAAATAGGTCAGCAGCAAAGAAAAGCCGGCAGTGGACTACATCGACAAGAAATCACGCAAAATAATGTATGATGAAATAAAAACTATGCATTGTTTTGGAATAAATGTATTCTCCTACCGCGTATTTCATCTCTTGTTATCAAATTAAATTAACAGTTTTGGTCAGGCACGTATTTAAACATTTATTTCGGGGAGGGCGAACCAAGTGTCTCAGAAATAATAATAATAATATAAACGCTTAAATTAAAATAATTATATTATTATTATATTAAATTAAAATAATATTAATTAATAAATATTAAATTAATATTGTAGGTAAAAATCGGTGTAAGAATAGAGATATAAAAGCATGTATTCATTATCTAGCCTACGTGTAATTAAGATCGCTAAATTTGTATAAAAGCAAATGCCCTGGCAAGGAAATCAGGTTCGAATCCCGGCCTGGGTATGGATGTTTGTGAATGTCCATTCATAAATTTCATCATCACGACTCGTCCCCATCTTCGCAATTAGCCAAAAGTTGCAGAAAAGTGAAGTAAAATAAACCAAATAAAAAAAATAGATTTAATATTTCATATTTGTGTTGATTGATTGAATTCGCGTTTTAAGTCCGCTTTTTGCACAGAAAGGCTAATTGGGACTGGACCTACAGTTTAAAGTTGGATCCGAACCACTATGTGCCTACACCGGGTATCGAACCCGGGACCCCCTTGACTACAAGGCGACGGCGCTACCACTAGGCCATCGGGGAGGCCATATTTGTGTTGCTTCACAAGACTTATTTTCTAATTGCGCACTGTATTATTAGTAAAACACATTTTATGTGTGTGTTGGATATGGTATGAGATTTAATTAGGAAAAGCGATGGATAATGTAATATTTATACAAAGTAAATTAATGTATTATGTTCTTACAACAAATGTAACTATTATAGAATAGGAAGCCAGTGGCGAAATTAGCCGTAAGTTTTTTTTTAATTTCTCGCAGTAGTAAATATTGTTACAAATAAAATTTAAAAATTTAGATCCTCAACTCAGGTGGATAAGAGACCAAATTATAATTCTCAGCTTGCATTTACCTCCGATTATTAGAAGTATCATTCGACCGAAAAGCAATCTCTGACTGTTGGCTGGTAAATGCAACGTGCCTAAAATACAGGAAAACGTAACAGCATAATCGTTCCATTATTTTTTTTTTGTATTTGTATTACTTTTGTTTTATTTCAAGTATAATTTACCTCTTGGCTAATCGCAAAGATGAAAATGAATGGTGAGTAGATGAAATGGATGAAGGGATGATCACAAATCCATGTAGATCACAAACAGCACAGAGTAATACACAGATTGTTGGTTGTTGATTGTTGGATTGTTGTTGATCCCTTCGGCCCTCGACCCGAACTAGCACTACACTGAGGCTCCGGAAGATCCGCTGTCGTCAATGTCTTCAGCTTTGGACCCCAACTGGAACTAATAGTAGACTTCGTTACTTTACGGTATTTAGTCCATTTCATCTTAGAATCACTAGATCTTATAAAGCCACCAATGGACACTGACGGATCACCAATCGACAGTATGAATGAACTGTCACACTTACCTTTGAATTCTCATTAACAGATTCTGTTGTACAGATCAACTTGGAAATTGAAGCCACGTATTTTAACCTCATTATATTCTAGAATGTTCCGCAGATAAAACGATTCGTTAATGTTACCAGTATTTCGACTCCTTCTCTTATTCATGAACTTTCCCTCTCGCGCTTTCCAGAGATTAAAAAATTACCATGAATCGCCCTACGTGTGGCGCTACGTTTGCAGCTTCCAAATGCTGACAAGTCTTTACATAGTGCAGCGACAACACCGAAAGCTCAAAAAAAGTTTTAATGCAATATTATCAACAACAGGGTTATAGAACAGTCTCCGTATTGCCTTGGTAAGTATTTCTCTCCTTATATCATCGGCACACTATTCAAGAAAACAAAAACCTAATTTTATGTAGTGTAAACTGAAAAAAATTAAGGTGGACTCCAGCCCCCTGATCCCACCTTGGGTGCGCGCTATTAACAATAACAGGGTTATAGAACATTCTGTCTTTTGCCTCGATAATTATTTCTCTCAAATTATCATCACATTATTTAAGAAGCCATGAACCTAATTTTATGTAGCGTAATTTCCTGAAGGGGGTGCTGGAGACCCCTGATTCCCACCTTGGATACGTGCTTGACTCGATAATTATTCCTCTCCTTAAATTATCGTCACATTATTTTATTTCCGACCACAAGAAACCAAATACCTCATTTTATCTATTGTAAACAGAAAACTTTTTGGGGGGTTCGAGCCCCCTAAGCTCCCCCTTGGGTACGTGCCTGCTACGAGTGTCCCTTCATCAATTTAAACTAATCATCACTCATCCTCTTCGTCGCGATTAGCCAAAAGTGGAAGAAGACGCTAAATTACAAAAACAAATTTATCCTCATCGTGGCGATCAACTGGAGAATGTTAAAAGTAGCGTAAAAATATTAAGGGGAAATTCACAAGACTCTCACGACAGCCTGGGCTCCTCTGACTGCGCATGCGCTAGCGTCAGCTGTTGAGTGGGAGGTTCGATTGAGAGCTTCGCGTACGTGTTTTCCTGCGCGCTGATTCTGTTGTTTCTCATAAATGAAATGTTTTTTTTTTTTTTTTGTTTTTTTTTTGTGGTTCTACTCTGTATGCGTCTTCTATAGCAAGGAAATTTAGTATGTGTGTATTTTCTGTGTGCCTGCGTGATTGTTTTCCTCTTTACTGTTCGTAAGTGTGAGGTGAGGTGGTAGTGGTACATGTCTTCCCGCGCGCGGTTTCTGTTGTTTCTGATAAAGAAAATGTGTATTTTTTGTGCTTGTACTCTGTATCTGTCTTCTGTAGGAAAAAACTTTAGTATGTGTGTTTTCTTTGACTGTGCGTGCGTGAGTGTTTTCTCCTATCATTTTGTCTACGTAATACAAGAATGCCACCTCAGTTAATCTGCCATTTGTGTGATAAAATATTTAAAAAGAGTTTCAATCTGAGGCGGCATTTTTCCAATATTCATCCCGGGCACGACTTGCAAAGAGCTTCCATTGTTAGAAAGCAACACATTCAAATGTCCTGTGTGCCACCTTAATTCTCGTAATCACCATAGTTTTGGGGATCATATTTCCGAAGCCCATGATATCACTCTGAAAATTGAAACAAAGCAATTTACTACGCTTTCTGACTTCTACAGCTGGAAGAGAGCAGTGGAAGATTGCGACAATACTTTGTTTGTTAAGTCCAGAGGAGAAACAAAATTAGCTTCTAAATCACGGTTAGTTACTTTCCAGTGTCATCGATCTGAATTCTACACTCCGAAAGTTTCACCTGCTAGTCGAAAAAGAGAGTTGAAAATACAGGGTTCCTCAAAAATTGATGCCTACTGTCCTTCGAGGATTAAGATAATTTCACGTGAAGATGGGCAGGTCCTTGTGGAATACTGTGCAACACATGTATGCCACAAAAATGAGTTAGCTCACTTATATTTAAATTTAGATGAACGAAAAGAAATTGCCACGAAAATTGCAATGAAAGTGCCATATGACGACATTTTAGCAAAAGTGCGGTCTTCCGTGATCAAAGATGAACTGAAGCGAAAACACCTGATAACAAAACATGATTTGTATAATATTGAGAGAGATTTTTCTTTGAATAGTGAAGCAGTTAGGCATTCCAATGATGCAGTCAGCGTGGAAGCTTGGGTTGAAACTGAAAACAATTAGAAAACAGCTGCATTCTAATGTAGAAGCCACAAGGTGTCATTCTACTCGAATATCCACAACTGCAAGAAAAACTGCCTCTGTCTTGCAATAATGACAGAGGCACAAGAAGAAATACTTAGGAAGTTTGGATCAGATGTCATATGTGCCGACAGCACTCATGGCATGAATGCTTATGGCTTCGAAATGACTACGTTGCTTGTTCTTGACAACCTAAGGCAAGGCTTCCCTTGTGCCTTTTTCATATCAAATAAAATGGATTCCACAAGCCTGAGGCTTTTTTTCGAAGCTGTGAAACAAAAAGTCGACGACATAAGCTGCAATGTGTTTATGTCGGATATGGCAGACACTTTTTATAACGCATGGCGAGACATAATGGGCGAACCAAAGAAACGCCTGTATTGTACTTGGCATGTGCTTAGAGCCTGGCAGAAGAATCTCTCCAAAATTAAAGATTCAGAAAAACAGAAAGAGGCATACGATTTGTTAAGGACCCTTTTACAGGAAACAGATGAAACTGCATTACAGCTTATGTTAGACACTATTGTGCAACAACTTACTAAGGACGAAGCCAAGAAAGATTTTTCATTTTATTTCCAACAAAACTACACGAAGTGCTGCAAGATTTGGGCTTACTGTTCCAGAATAAATTCTGGAATCAACACAAACATGCATCTGGAATCTATGCACAGAACACTGAAACATCTCTTTTTGAAAGGAAAAACCATCAAGAGACTGGACAAAGCAATATACGCTATCATGCAGCTAATTAGGACAAAATTGTATGACCGTCTAATCATTACTGAAAAGGGAAAAACAAACTTCCAAATTGAAAAATCTTCGAGCTCGCCATAATAAATCCTTGGAGATGAGTTCTGACCTTGTGCTCATAAATGGTGACAATAGTTAGACCGTTGCCTCATCTTCTAAGGTTCCTCAGTTGTATACTGTTACCCTTGTTGAGCCCAATTGTCAATGTTCCCTTATATGACTGCTATGCTTGCATTCATAACTTTACTTGCACATGTATTGACGGAAGCATTAAGTGGAACATGTGTAAACATATACACTTAGTGTGTCGGTCAATTGGTTGGTTCTATCTGTGGACCTTCAGATGCAATAACAGATTCAGATGCACTCATCATTGAAGATGTCCAATCTGCAGAAAAAAAGCAATCTTAAATGAAGTGGGAAATAATGAGTCGAAAGCAAATGATATAAAAAAAGAAGGCTGAAGTTTTAAAAGAATTTAGTTCTATTTTAATGAATTTAAAATCCATTAAAGAAATAAATATTGTCAAAAAATCCGTAAAAGGATCATTAGTGACACTAAAACGAAATCAGCCTTACCAGTATCACCAAAGTGCAACCCAAACAGAAATATCGATCCCCAAATACGCTTCATTTCAAAGAAAAAACAGAAATCTGCAAAAAAAATCTTTCAAGTCGCCCTCAGAACAGGAAGTGCTGAAACTTGACGGAAAAGTAACAATGTTATCATCACTGAACGTAGAATAATGTGCCTAGACGTGTGTGAAATTGTAAATAAAGTGTTATACTCTCTATATTTTTTTATCATAAAATATCGGGACATTGTACACGATTATAATAACATTTTATAGGTACGAGTGTGAAAATTAGTAAACTTGTATACTGTGTTATACTCTATATATTTTTAATCATAAAACACCGGGACATTGTACATAATTCGGCTCGGAATGCCGAAGGTCCCAGGTTCGAATCCTTGTCAGGTCACTTTTTCCGAAACAAATCTTCATCGAATAATAATTATAAAATTTTATCGATAAGAGAGCGAAAAACAGTGATCTTGTGTGTATAGACGTCTAGATTTTTCTTAAATCGTGAGGATGATATCACAAACCTTTCAAGACTCAACTTCAACTTAACCGTGTATTGGATGCAGTGGTTCACTTGAAAGATTACTTATGAACATTTGGACGCCACATTGAATGATACGCCACCATTCACAGGTACGTGTTTTAATTTGTTATTACAATGTAAGAATATGGAGTGTGATTTTATGTGCATGATTTCATCAACAGTGGGCATATTTTCCCGATAAGTAAGATGGTAATGTTATATGTTTTGTTCCACGTTCACAACGACGCTCAACTTCGCCCGTCCACTACAAAAAACCTTCGTGCGCATGCGTCACCGCAATCTAGCGCAGGAGGTGGGGGAGCCCAGGCTGTCGTGAGAGTCTCGTGGGAAATTCCAGGACATTCAGTAAAAAGTCATATCAGAATATGCCTGGACAAGAACTTTCCTTAGAATGAGACATTTAAAATAAATGCAATAGGTTAGCTGGAAAGAAAAGCCGGCAGTGGACTACAGCCTGCAGGGACAAGATATCACGCAAAAAATAAACTATGCATTGTTTTGGAATAAATGTATTCTTCTATCGCGTATTTGATCTCTTGCTGTCAAATCAAATTAACAGCTTTGGTGTATAATATCAAAAGATGCATGAAAACACAGCGTTTCATGGGCCATCTGCTACATTCTACGCATAGCTTTCAACCGCTCGTGTCCGCTTGGTGACGTCACAAGCTCTAGCCAATAACGTGCAAGTCGCGGAGTGGCCCCCCCTGCGCAAATACAAACTTCGTGGCAAAGGTGTCGAATTTGCTTCTGGAAATTTTTCTCTGCGAAAACCTACAAATAAATATAAAGAGCCATTGAATGCACATGCCAAATGAGCTCATAAGTGTACAACAAATAAAGGTAATATTACATGTCAGTGGATTGCTGCAGCTTGAAATGACACCAGTATAAAGTGCTTGGAAATTTGGAGGAAGTTATTCACGTAACAAAGATTTGGTGAATTCGATTCTTTGGAAGGGAAGTTATTTCATGAAACTCACGCTCTTGTTGCCGAAAATCTGAGATTCGAACCCTAGCCAAGGCAAGGGCAGTTTACCGTTCTATGCTTAGAGAAACTCATTTCCGTAAGTAGTTTCTTCTGTAAAAATGAAGAAATGTGTCTCCGATGTATGAAACTGTTACCGTATTTGTTTAAAGTTCACATTTAGTATCTTTCCTTTTATTATAGATGCGGTGTGCCCATTCTGCTTTCTATATTTTAGAAAACTTGTACCTAACGAGGTTCATCGCGACAATAAAGTGGATAAGGTAATGAGTGAAAAATCTCGGTAACATTATAGTATAAGGGAAACTGATTTCTTCAAATTTACAGGAGAAAGTACTTACACAAATCATTTTCTGTAGCGTTGTTGATGTTCGGGAATGTAGTTTTGATCCATTTTAATGCGAATGCATGTGGGTTTCTACGAAAATCTATTTCCGACGCGCTATTGCTGCTGCCGCCATTTGCTTTATGCACGAGAGCACAATACGCGATATTGCTGCTGCTACAAGCTGATGTTGTCCGTATATGCTAAATTGAACGAAAGGAGTGCTAATGGAACCTAAACTAACAGGCCTAACCTAACCTAGTAGGCATACCTCGTCCCCGTGATGATTCGTGAGGCTATCGCGAATTTTTGGGCTAACATCAATGGTTTTGGGGCTATCCGTGGATGGTTTGTAGGAAATAAGGAACAACAGTAAGTACTCGTTAATTTAAGAAATAGACATTATTTTCGTTAGAAATTCATTATTTCACCTTAGGAAATGTTTCGCAATGCAGAATAGTACTTTAGCAATGTAAAAAAGTGCGAAATATATGATTTCTAGGTGTTTCCATTATACTATAATAGTACCAAAATCTCAAAGTCTATACCAGGCCCGTAGCTAGAATTGATCTCAAAGTTCATTTTTTCCAAAATTTAACAGTATTAAATGTGTGTGTTGTTAGGGTAAGACTGCAGAATATGGGCTGCTTAGGAGGAACACGGTTCATAATTTTTTGGTAATGTTTTGTAGTTAGTAATCGGGTAAAGTAAGTTTGAAGGTGCGGAATAAAAATTTTCGGTAAATGTCTGTTATATCGGAGACACATTAAAATCGGATATTTTGTGTTTCGGATGGTTCGTACTTACCAATTATGTATTGCGGAACATAGTTGAAGGTGCCATTATGCTTTTTACACAAAAATAACCGATTTTTCACATTACGAGTAATTCTTTTGGTTCCTTTCTTCCGTTGCGGAAGATACAATATGCCATGCACAGCTGTGGATCATCGTGCGTCGTGCTTGTGTTCTGTTGATTTGGAGTGGGTATGCAGTATTTCAACCTTCTTAACCAAAAAATGCCTACTTTCGTGTTCATTATGTCATCCAAACCATTGACGTATAGCCCCACAAACCATTCACGATAGCCCCGCAGACCAATTCCGGTTAGGTTAGGTAAGCAGAGTTAAAAAAAAATTTCGTAAAAAAAGGCACCTTTGGAAACACTGGCGAGACCGCGTGACTTTCGACGCTCGCGCCATCTGCAGGTATATAATGGAAACAACAGCATAATGTTGTCGCTTTGCACAAAATGCAAGTTTATTATATCAAAAGTGCTTGTTTCTTGTTGTCCAGCATTCTACGGTGAGAAAATACCTCCAGGAACTTTCCAAATGGTACAGAAACTCATTTCCGTAAGTAGTTTCTTCTGTAAAAATGAAGAAATGTGTCTCCGATATACCAGACATTTACCAAATTTTCTTTGAAAGAAACTAGAAATTCGTATCCAGGTTGGGCGCTCTTGGAAGGAAAAAGTAACATGGTGGCACACATTTCTGCACAAATCTAGTGAAAGCAAAAAGTGCCTACGTTGTTAGGTAGTTAGGGTTAGTTCTCTTAGCCCAAAGAATATTTTTTCATTGTATTTATGCTAATGGTACCTAACCTAACAGGCCTCACCTAACCTTGCAGGCATTCCTCGTCTGACATTGGAAGACAAGGTAGCAAAACTCTTGTGCGGAGAGGAAGACCCCGAAACAAATGACAGCAACTGTGTGTAAACAATGTGGACGTGAACAAATGGAGAAATGCATTGCTTTTAGTAGCAGGAAAAACTTTTTTTATGCGCAATAATATAATAGTAATCGGAAAAGTACCACCGGAAAATGGATGTAGAAGGTACGTACTTTCAGGGGATATAAATTTTGTTAGTCTATTTAGAGGAAAAAGGCAGCCCATGTACTGCAGTGAGACCGTTCTATTCCATCTCATTGTTGCAATATCCTCTACACCAAGGAAAAAAATATAAAAAAGATGAAAATCAGTCAAAATTTAAATGTATTTAAAATTAACAAAATTTAACAGTATTAAATGTGTGTGTTGTAAAACTAGTTTTTCTATGTATCTTCTAAAACATTTCTTGAGGTGTTAATTGACTGCTACTGACATCATCCTCTACTACACACTTGACTACTAAAATAATTTTGATGATACAGATATATACATCATACAAAATGAATGCACAATATTCAATCATAGTGCCTACCATGTATTCCAGCCCTTCCTTCCCAAAACCTGTGAGCTGTTGACCTTTGACGCAGATGTGGAAGGAATGTGGATTATGACATCAAGGGCAAATTCACAGATTTCTGTCTAAACGGGAGGCTGCAACAGGGGCAGTGAAGGCACAGATAAAGTAGCTCCCCTATGAAAGAAATTTCTAAAATCTAGAGAATCTAGAGATGGAGAAAGTGATGCCCATAACTAGATACAGAGTGGCCAAAATTGGGAAAACATGTCATCAAAAATTTTAAATGTTTTCATCTTTTGGAAATTATGTATAGAATAAATTTGATAAGATTCACAAAACTTCAAACTATACATTTCAAATCTTCCAAAATCAATATTAATTTTTTTATGATACAAAATTACATCTACAGTACAAAAATGTCTTAAGGTGACCATAACCGTTGCCGGAACGAGTTTACAATACTGAACCACTGTCCAATTTCTATGAAATGTCGCCTACTCACTAATTGTGAACTCCTAAACACGAATCTGCATGTAATAATTGGCGGTCAAGTATGGAAATCGAGGAAAAAACTAAATAAACTATGTTTTCCTAACGTAACGTAACCCTACCATAAGAACAATAGCTCCACGAAAGACGCCATTTTCCCAACATGAAGAAATCAACAGGCAAGACAAGGTATAGTTCTCGTAGTTAAAATATTAATTTTTCTTTGTATTTATGCTAATGGAACCTAACCTAACCTCGTAGGCATTCCTCGTCTTACGTCAGCAAGATTGTTGTGCATAAAGGAACACCATTAATGAAATGCGAAAGATAGTTAGTTCCGAATTGCTGTGTAGGGACAATCACCGTGGTAAATCGCAAGGATATTTTACAATTTCTAGACGTAAATGTACAATATTAACAAGTGACTGCCAAATATGAACTACAGTTACGTCATCAGGACACCGAAATTAGTAAGTAGGCGAAATTTTATAGAAATTGGAGAGTGGTCCGGTATTGTAAACTCATACCCCGGTGCCTCCACCCTAATCACTTTCTTATAAATGAACACACAACATTTCAAATGACCATGGTGGGGACTACTTTGGGAGGTCCCTGGACTAAGGATAAGATCTACGTTAGGAATAAGGATATTAAATTAGGCACCTGGAATGTTCTGAGCCTTTACCGGCCTGGGGCATTTCAGTGTACAGTTGATGAGATAGTTAAGTATAAATTAGATGTAGTAGCTGTTCAGGAAGTTAGGTGGCCAGGAGAAGGGAATTGTAAAACTAAAAATTATACTTTTTTCTATGGTGGTACTGAAAATCATAATTTTGGAACAGGCTTTTTCATAAATAATAGAATTATCTCGGCTCTTAAAACAGTAGAATTTATTAATGATAGGATATCATATGCAGTTTTACAGGGTAGGTGGTGTAAAATTATTTTAATAAACATACATGTACCAACGGAAGATAAAGATGATAATAATAAAGATGATTTTTATACAGAGTTAGAACAGGTCTTTGATAAATTTTCTCAGTATGATATGAAAATTCTGTTAGGTGACTGTAATGCACAGATTGGCAAAGAAGAGACATTTAAACCCACGATTGGTAAAGAAAGTCTTCATGATTTAAGTAATGATAATGGTATAAGATTGATTACTTTTGCAACCTCAAAGAATTTAATTGTGAAAAGTACCACTTTTAAACATAAAGATATCCATAAATATACCTGGTCTTCTCCAGATGGTAAAACTCATAGATCATATTCTCATTGATAAGAGAAGGCATACTAATACAATTGACGTTCGTACATATAGAGGTGCTGACTGCGCCAGTGACCATTATTTAGTAATTGCTAAATTAAGAGAAAGACTCTCAGTGATAAATCATAAGCAACAAAATCTAAAAGTTCTAAAATTTGATACAGGAAAGTTTACTGATGAAAGAATTAAGAAAGATTACAAAATTAAACTGTCAAATAGATTTGATGTTTTGCAGGATTTAAATGATGATGAAAATATAAATGAAACAGACATAAATAAGAATTGGGAGCACATACGTAATGTAATAGAATCAGCAGCTAAAGAAAGTATAGGATACCATAAACTGAGAAAAAGTAAGCCATGGTTTGATAATGAATGTCATAATCTAATAGAAATAAGAAATCAGGCTAGACTTAAGTGGTTAAATAACTCTGATGATACAAATCTAAACAATTATAATAGAATAAAGCGAGAAGTTAACCGCACGTTTAGAAGTAAAAAAAGAGATTACTTGAAATGCAAAATTAACGAAATTGAAACAAACAGCAAAAATAAAAATATCAGAGATTTATATCAAGGTGTAAATGAGTTTAGAAAGGGGTGGCAACCTAAAGTAAACTTGATAAAAGATAAAGACAGTGATTTTCTAGCTGACCCAAGCGATATTCTAAATAGATGGAAGAACTACTTTAATGACCTTTTAAATGTCCATGTAGGAGATAAATCAGAAGTAAATGAAGTACACACAGCAGAACCTTTAGTTCCAGAACCTAACTTGACTGAAGTTAAAAATGCTATTAAAAGGCTAAAGAATAACAAAGCACCTGGCATTGATTTTATACCAGCTGAGTTAATTAAATATGTTGGAAATTCATTAATATGTCAAATTCATAAATTAATTTGTTTAATATGGAATAAAGAAGAAATCTCTCAACAGTGGAAAGAATCCATAATTGTTCCTGTGTTTAAAAAAAGTGATAAAATGAACTGCAATAATTACCGTGGAATTTCTCTACTCTCAACAACATACAAAATATTGTCTAACATTCTTTTAACAAGACTGACACCATATGCTAATGAAATTATAGGTGATTATCAATGTGGATTTAAACGTAACAGATCAACTAAGCCCCGCGACAGGTTAAGTTTGCAGCAGGTTTTATGTATCAATCCACTCTAGAGCGGCACTCAGCATCCCCGTGCCAGTCTCGCCTTAACCGCTGAGCTGTTCATAACACAAACAGTGAGAAAATCCGCAGTATTGCAGCTGAACTATTTTCTGCGCGCACTTTTGGGTCTATATATGCGAAAAGTTGCTGCAAGGTTAACCTGTCGCGGGGCTTACAGATCAAATTTTTCACATCAGACAGACACTTGAAAAAAAGTGGGAATATAATCAAAATGTCCATCAGCTATTCATTGATTTCAAAAAAGCATATGATTCGGTCAAAAGAGATAAATTATATAATATATTTGTCGAGAATGGAATACCTAAGAAGCTTGTTAGTATGATAAAAATATGCACCAGTGAAACAGAAAGTAAAATTCGTGTGGGTATTAATATGTCTGACAAATTTACAATTCATGATGGGTTAAAACAAGGAGATGCATTATCTCCATTGCTCTTTAATTTTGCATTAGAATATGCTGTTAGGAATGTAAAAGAAACTAAAGAAGGACTAAAATTAAATCGTGTGACTCAGTTGTTAGCATATGCAGATGATGTAGACTTACTGGGGGATGATGTGAATACAATGAAGAATAATGCTAAAATATTTTTCAAAACTGCTAAAGAGATAGGTTTGGAAGTTAACAAAGAGAAAACTAAATATATGCTTACAGGCCAAAATCAAGTTTTAGGTAATAATCAAAATCTAATTATTGATAACAACTCGTTTGAACCAGTTTCCAAATTCAAATACTTAGGAGTAATATTAACAAATGAAAATTATATTAAAGAGGAAATAAAAAGTAGGCTTAATTCAGGAAATGCATGTTACTTGTCTCTTCATAAACTTCTGTCTTCTCGTTTAATATCTAAGAAACTAAAAGTTAAAATATACAAAACAGTAATTTTGCCTGTAGTATTATATGGATGTGAAACTTGGTCGCTTACATTGAAAGAGGAACATAAATTGAGAGTATTTGAAAATAAGATCCTTAGGAAAATCTTTGGACCTAAAAGGGATGAGGAGACAGGTGAGTGGAGAAGGTTACATAATTTAGAACTACATAATTTGTATTCGTGTCCAGATATTATTAGAATAATTAAATCAAGACGACTTAGGTGGGCAGGCCATGTGGCACGAATGGGATAGGAAAGAGGAGTTTACAGGATTCTTGTTGGGAAACCTGATGGTAAGAGACCTGTAGGAAGGCCAAGACGAAGATGGAGGGACAACGTTGAGATGGACCTAAAGGAAACCGGTAGGAATGGAAAAGAGTATATAGAACTTGCTCAAGATAGGGAAAGATGGAAGGCCTGTGTTGCTGCAGCCATGAACCTTCGGGTTTAAGAAGGCTAGGGAGTTAGTTAGTTAGTCATGCTTATTATTAGTTAATATTGTTTCATGCATACAAGTGTGTATGTGATCAGGGGCGTATCCAGGGGGTCTGGAACTCCATCCCCCCCCCCCAAATTTGGAAAATACTATGGTTGATTCATAATACTTCCCGATGAGACATGATGTAGCAGTTATAGAAGAATTCTTTCTGTGTGCATGGTTTGTGGATTCTGAGAATAATATCCACTAAAAGTTTACAAGTTTCACACCATTTTTTACAAGACCATTCATGTTCAAACTTTATTCGCATGACTTGGCATGTATAACCTTTCTCAATTCACTTTTTTCATTCGTCAAACATATTACTGCGCACATAGCAGCGCATGTTCCTTCCACAACGAGCTATCTCCAACTGCATTATATATTGTAGAACCGCTAACGGGCTACTAGACACAGAAAACTAAATGCATCATATAGATTGATGCACCAGAATGCATCGATTGATACACTAAAGTGTGTTTTATGGCTTCTTCAAAGAATCAGATTCACATTTGATGCATTTGGTTGCATTTTTTATGCACTTTCCTGCATCTTTTCGGATGATGCACTTAAACTTTTGGTCTGAGCTACAGAGTTTATGTAGCTCAGACGAAACGTTTAAGTGCATCATCAAAGAAGATGCATTCTGGTGCATCAAAATGCACCAAATGATGCATTGAAGTGCATCTCGACTGAAAAAAATCCTCACTTGAATCAAATGATGCACTTTGGTGTTTCTTTCACGACATACAAATTGCACCCAAATGCATCAAATGTGAATCTGATTCTTTGAAGAACCCATAAAACACACTTTAGTGCATCAATCGATACATTCTGGTGCATCAATCTATATGATAGATGCATTTAGTTTATGCGAGGAATTTTTGGGCGAATAAGGATCTACTGGATTTATTTAGTACGAGCATGTCACTTGACGCAGATGTACCACACCACCACCACATTTTCATTATCAATCAAAATTACACGACCATTTTTCAAAATTGAGGATATATGCATAATATGCGTAACTTGGGAGGGGGTATGGTTCTATTTATTTTTTTCTTAACTAAGAAAAGGTAACAACTTCTGTAACTGAGGGTCAAGATATGAAATCTTACTTTGAGTTTCCCTGAGAAAAAATCCTGCGGACACCTTTGTACCACATTACAATTGTTAAGTTTGGATTGAACTCCATCCCTTATCACAAACCTCTATTTTACTTCTTTTGTATTGACCTGTGTTATCTCTTATGGCTCAATACTGTTGTCTTCATTACATTTAGCCATTGCATCATTCACCATAACATGCTTTTCCTTGTTCTTTGTTGTCTGACAAAAATTGTTTGCAAGGAAACACTATTGAATTTTCTGGGTGCCTTTGGATAATTCTATTGCTGTGTTGTTCCTAAATAGTATTCATTATTTGTTTAGTTGACCTCTGTGGCAGCGGGTGACCACAGTGTGCTAAGATGGCGGGTTTCCCACGTTTCGAATCCCAGTCTGGACATGGGTGTTCTTTATGACTGTCTCTTCACCATATCATCACTCATTCTCATCATCATGAATAGACAAAAGTGACAGAAAAGTGATACTAAACAAAAATACATTTGTTTTTTTGTTTAAACATTTATTTTTTTGTTTAAGTGATCTTGCAGAATGGCAACTTTAGGACCATGGTAATATTCAAGTATAATTCCCAGTTTTAAAGGCGAATTTTCCAAAAATTCAAGGGTACATGCAGATAGATGTTCTCTCTCTTTCAATCCTCCATATTAGTACCGTCTCTCACCACCCACACACAGATATAGTAACAATATAAAGGGTCTGAGTCATTCCAATGGATCCAAAAATTCTAATTCAATTAAATGGTGTACATACTTCAAAAAATATTTAATTTATGGTGCAGAGTTTACATTTGCCATTTATCATGTGGCCGCGGTGGCTCAGTCGGTAACGCATCTGACTACCATGCTAAAGGTCCCGGGTTCGATCCCCGGCCGGTTCAAATCCGGGAACTTTTCTAACGATGGAAGCGGTCCCGGCGCCCACCCAGCATCGAATAACATGGGTACCTAGGGGAAACCCTGGGGGGGTAAAGGCGGTCAGGGGCGTGATGCTGATCACATCACCCCCACTCACAACCGGATCAAGAAAGTGTGGGGCGTTACCCCCTATATGCCTTCATGGCATAGTGCTATGCACGGGGGAGCACTTTACCTTTTTTTATTTAACATACTAAGACTCGAAATGCATCTACAAACATAAATCACAAATGTTACGGCATATACTAATCTATGAAAGATTGTTAATTGTATAAAAATTTCAAACTCAATTTAACATCAACTTCGAGATATTTTATCTTGCAATAATCTTCCATCTGTCAGATAGATTGTTCTGCAAAGGATACTAACAAAGTAAACGGATTTGAGAGAATTCTGTTCTATTTTCCACGCCGCTTTCTTTTCCTTCTTCGATAAAAATAAAGCTGAACTGCGAAAAACGTGCCTCAGTGAATTTATAGACATGTATAAATTCAATGGAATTTTGATCCACAAAAGTTGCTATTTTCACGTGCACAGAGAAAAATCCATGCAGAATTAGAATTGGAAATGGTCGGGAAAAAATGGCTTTCTGCGGCTTTTTTCACAAAAGTGTGTCAAATCAATGAAAATACAGGAGTTGGCAGTATTTTTCCTGTTTCATTGTTTTCGTTTTAGAACTCTGGACTGGACCTACAGATTGAAATGAGATCCGAAGCACTCTGACCACTGAGGTTCAACCTTCTTGTTACAAGGCAACATTAATAATTTATTCCACTCCAGAGGCCCATTCGTGATTATAAAAGGAAACTTCTACCAAAAAGCCGGCCCTTTTACAACAATAGTACTAGCAATTTGTTCTCTGTGATTTACAGGCTAAATTAAATCTTAATGTCTGATGATGTAGCTAACAATCTTGTTTAGTTTAGAGAATATTCAGACCAAAGCAACACATGACAGTGGGGGGCCATGACAACTGACATGGGCCCCTTCAGTCTGTAAGCAAGCATCCACCATGCATGCACAAGCAAGACCGAGGTGAAATGATGTGCACCATTGAAGGAGCTTTCAGACTGAAGTCACAGATGACGAGCGACACAGTCTCATTCAGTATAAAGCAAAACATTCACCGTGCATACCATTGAGAAAACAGTGTAGTCCGAGCAACATGCAAATGACATGTTTAGGTCGTTGTCACACTTTGTTTTAAAAGGTTGAATGGTTTACTGAGAGTCTGCTTCCAAGTGACTGACACATGTCACTTGTTGCTTCGGTCTGAAAGTTCCCTGAGAAAATAGTACAGGCCAAGTAACAAGTGACACTTGCTTCGGGGTCATTGGATGTCAATTCATCCAGGTCATGTCACCCACCATCCCCGATTTTGACTAAATTCAGTATACTTATACAATTTTTAATGCTGATTACAAAAACGACAATATTTTTTAGATTGGTCTAGGGGTTCAGAAGTTAACGAACTTTCTAAAATCTCCGTGTATGCCACTTGCGGATCTACTTTGAATGACACGCATAAGGTTATAAATGATAGTATCTTTCCTCAGGTTTGCCGTAGAAACTTCAAGTTTCTTTTCTTTTGTTAAAAATGGTGTAAGCTTTCATTCAAATAAGGTTTCAGATGAATGTATTAATAACCATGTATTTTTATGTATAGTTCCATGTAATTTTCAGAAAATAAATTACTTACTTCAATAGTGAATTTCGTTCCAACCCCCCCCCCCCTTCAATTTCCCACCAATTTCATATGTGGGTAGCTCGGAGTGTGTACTAATGCCTGATGGAAGAATTGGGATGGGCGGTTCAGAGATAGGGTGATAAAAAAAACTGAGGGAAATACCATCATTTATAACCTATTGTGTGTTATTCAAGGTGGAGCCACAAGTGGCGTACAGAGATATTTTAAAGAGCACGCCAAGTTACAGGCTTGATCACATGACAAGTGGAGATGTTCATTTGTTTGAAATTGCAGAGGTAGAAAGCCAGCAAGTTGTTTGTTGCAGTTCTTCAAATGTGTGGAAATGTATGTATAAGAACATTTGCTATGTGATTTCTGTGGTGAAACACAAGTGTTTAAAATGTGGAAAAGCAACGTGTTCTCGGTTATATCTACTGATCGTATTTGGCACTGCAGTCGAAGTGCAGTTTGAAAGATTTACACTTCCAGTCAACACCTTCAAGACCACACTGCAAGATCATTCTCGAAGTATACTCGCTTCAAGTATGGTCTTGCATCTTTTGGACACGGCCTGATACTCTCTTTGAATATTCCATAATTCATGTATTAATGTTAAATTTCAAGGGTACATATTAATTAATGTATAAAGTTGAAAAAAATAGGATGATATTTGCGAGAAAAATTGTTGGGATCGGAGCATCAACTTTGAAAATACGAATTTACTGGGCTGTGGGCTTACAAATGTAGAGAACCACTGTTGTTCAGAGCATCCATTTTCTTGTTCACCTTCGACGCTTCATCATTTACAAATTATTTTCCTATGAGATCATGGCACATGGCAATGAAGGAGATTTCGATTCAACATTTTTAAAACTTTGTTTACATCACCTATCCCAATACATGTTTATAAACCTTTACTGTACACTAATGCCTTGCAATAACAAGTTAGTATTATGTCACTCATTAAGGAGAAGTCTGATTAGATAGTGTGTCTAACTTGGCTTGGATATCACCCTTTTTGTGCTACATTTTCCAGTGATTCTTCCATTTCTAGTAGATTCAGCCACATGTGATAGATATTGAAATAATCTAATGTGTGTCTATTCAGCCGACATCAGTGTTACTATTAATACCATGTTCCTGGGTGGATCACAGTTGTAACTTTATGCACACAAAATATGCCTGTTATGGCATGCAAGACTTTTTAACACATATTTTGATTTTGTATTTGTTAAACAAGCTGTGATTGATCAATAGTTCCAAACTTATTGAACCTTGCAGTTAGCTACAATACTTATTGGTCAAATATGGGTCACAATTTTTGTTGTGCACCACCTTCTTTCACAGGCTATAGCTTTAGAACTATTTCTCAGAGAAACCTAATATTTGTATAGAACCTTTCCATACATAACTGGACCATCATCCAAATCCAAGACTTTCTGCAATTGGTCTGACAAGGAATGACCCATATAATTTCTTTACTGATATTTAAAAGTAGTTGCAGTAGCTCAGTCATTAAGGCATCTGACTACCATGTGAGAGACCCAAGTTCGATCACCGGCGGGGGAGAACCAGGAATTTTTCCACCTGTTCAAGCAGCTCCAGTGCCCACCCAGCATCCTATAAAGTGGGTACCTAGAGAAAACTTGGAGGGGAGGGTAAAGGCAGCCAGGGGCATGGTGCTGATCACATCACCCCCACCTTCGGCTGTGATCAAGAAATTGTGGGGACCTAACCTCACACCCCCTATATGCCATCATGGCATGGTGCATAACACAGGGGAGCACTTTACTTTACTGATATTTAAAAACTGTTTAAGCTATGTATATGATGCATCATATCTGGTTGAAAATATATGTAACTTTTTGAATTTGGTATTGCCTAGCCTTTTTATATAAATAAAGTTTACTATAAGTTGTCTTACTTCTGTGTACATGGACATCTCCAGGATCTTTTCGAGGGGGGTGGGCAGGAATATTTTTACCCCTCAAAAAACACTATTTCAGTCTGAAATTATCATGTTTCTTCAATGAATTTATAATAAATAACATGAATTACCGTGACTGAAATGAAATTATGTGTGAAATATGTAGTTTTTAGGTGGACAGTCATTTTCCTTGGCTCCTTTCGGATGTCCATATCTGTGTATGTAAATTACAGTGGCACATTCTCCAATTACCACGATTACAGCTAGTAAACCAACTTTTTTCATATTGTATTTCATTTAAAGTATGGTTTATTGCTCATTATATATTCTGCAAGCTACAAAAACAAGCTTCTAAACCAGAATTTAAGTAAATTATTTAAAAAAACTTAAAAACTGGTCTCCATCACACCCTTCTGATGACCAGGTTTCCTCCCAGATTGTAGGTAAGGGAGACGAAAATAAAGTAGGAGAGTGGTTATTTAAAAACATGAGGCTTCAGGGTGCTTGGCAGAGGCAGTGTTGTTATGTGAAGGGAAATTTATCTTGGTACAGGGAAACCTATGTCCAATTGTAGGTAAAGAGGGAATTTTATGAAAAATTTAAAAAAGCAGAAAATTTGAAGTTGTTGGATTTCCATTTTCTTTTATTTACTTGCATGCCTTCATTAGTGTTTTTCTTCTATTAAATATATTACATCTATTACATAGGCCTATATCTGGTACACCTGATCAAATTTTCAGAAACCTGTGCGTTACTGTATAAAAAGCAGGGTACCAGTTAGATATGGACATAATGGCATTTTAACTTTGTGTTCTGTAATTTATCATCAAATTCTAAACAGGGTCATTCCATGTGAAAATGCTAAAAGAACTAAACCTGACCCACCTAACTACGAAAGTATGAGTGCAAAATGTGCAATTTTTTCAACACCTTTAAATTGCAGTATTTTGGCAATCATGGCACCCGTAGAAGGGTATTGAACAAAATCTTCAAACATTTTGATACACGAATGACTGGTGTCAAGCACATGGGGCCGTTTACCCACCATACCCCTCCAGAATTACATTGAAATTTATATTAATCGACAGATTTTGATGTTTTGCATAATATAAACTTAGTTGCAGCATGCAGAAAACACAAATAACTGAGATATTCGATTATAAAGTATGACCAGCAAAAGCAAAAACCTGCCATTTTGGAATGCTTCCGCCGCTTTTTATTATTAAAACCCTTTGTATGCACACTCAAATAGCAAAAGAACAAGTTGATAATAACTATTGGTACCAAACCTAACCTAACTATGTAAAATTATACAAAATATTCATATACCATGCAAAACCTTTCACATTCTATAGAGGGTGTACACAGGGTCAAGGGTGCCAAACTCCACAGTATGTGTTAACAGACGTAAATCGAAATCGAACTATGTAAAAATTACGTACGTAGCATGATGAAATCGCAATAAAACAAAAGGAACTTGGGCCCCAAAATCACTATAAATTGGGCACTTATGAAAAAAATGTGGGGGTTGTACGGATATATCCCTGCCTCACATAACACACTCATATCAACATATTTCAAGACGCTTGCACTAAAATATCATTAACTATTTAATGTGTAAAAAAAAACAGTGCATCACAACCCCTCACAGAAGAGGTTTATTCGGAAATATTAATCTGGCTAGGTCTAACATTGCATTTAGAGGGGTGTAGGGGTAAATTTAGAGCCAAAATAACTGTAAATTGGGCATTTGTGAAAAAATGTGGGGTTTGTGCTGATAAATCACTGCCTCGCAGTACATACCCATATCAACATGTTGCATATTGCTGGAATCTTGCACTAAACGATCATTACGCCAATGCTAAGGTTTCACTTACAGACATTTCTTTCGTCACAGCTCCTCTTGCAGTTTTCAATATCATAATTTTATACTCTAGTTATTGCATTATTGATTCAACTGTCTACTCACTTTTGGGAGTTTGTAAAAGGATTTCACCTGAAAATGATATCAATCCGACAAATTATTCACACTCTTCTTTATAATTAACGGCCGCGGTGGCTCAGTCGGTAACGCGTCTGACTACCATGCTAAAGGTCCCGGGTTCGATCCCCGGCCGGTTCAAATCCGGGAACTTTTCTAACGATGGAAGCGGCCCCAGCGTCGAATAACATGGGTACCTGGGGGAAACCCTGGGGGGTAAAGGCGGTCAGGGGCGTGATGCTGATCACATCACCCCCACTCACGACCGGATCAAGAAAGTGTGGGGCGTTACCCCCACACCCCCTATACGCCTTCATGGCGTGGTGCTAAGCACAGGGGAACACTTTACCTTTTTTACCTTTATAATTAACATATATTCAATTAATATACAGAATAGGACAACAACAAACCACACGGCTTCGGTAACTGATCTTCATTTGTTTGCATGACGATTGCGCGAGGCCCCTTAATCAGGATTTCATCATCACTTCCGGTGCTAGTCCTGTCCTATGTGGAAAAAGAAATTTCGCTTATCGCTAGTGGGATCCATGGGTATTACCGTGCAAATTGTCCATCACCATGTTCGTGCACTTTATTTGACCCAATAAGAGTTTCAAAAATTAAATGAAATCTCAAAACAAGCTGTTGACAACTTCTTCACCAACATACATAAAATCCATCATTTAAAAACATACAGGATGTAAGAGAAAAATTTATGAATAGTCGTGGACAATTTGTCGTGCAATACTAGTGGATCCCACTGTACAGTACAGCGCTACAGCGCCTTGAATAACGTAGTGTGGAAAACGACCCAAGAAACTGGTTCCCCGAGACGATGACAAGTAGATGGCAGTGCGATCGACCCCGGTGTTAATTTTGTTAAGAAAGTAATGGGGCTTAGTTAGTTTTTGGAATATATTGTCATAGAGGAGTTAGGGAGTAGAGGATTACCCCACATTTAAACCTCGCTGCGCTTTGAAATTGCATTTCCATCGGTGGCCAGTAGATGGCGCGGCCGTCTTCTTTTGCTGTTTCCAGCACAAATTGGGGGGAGAGCTCTTTCGGTGACAGTCACGTGGGTTTCAAACGTCCTTATTGGTCAGATCTCTTGTACCCGACGAAGCCGCGACTCCTGTGCACCCTACCCCCGCGAGAGGAGAGGGGGAGAGTGGACCATCCTTCCTTATGGTCCGAGGTGGAGGGAAGAAGGGAAAGCTGCGCGGGGACTTCCCGTCCCAAGGTTTTTTTCCTTGTGGTCGATCTATAGCTCTGGGTTTGGGTGTGCGATGCGTGTCATCCACCACAAACTCTTCCGAATCTTTACGTGAAAATAAGGTTGCCTTTGTCTGTCCTGTGTAATTGATAATAGCTTCCCTGAGTGCTTACTTTAAGGCGAAATTGGTAATGTAAAATGTAGGGATTTTCAACTGGCGCCTGAATTTTCAAATTCAGTTCTCAATATATATGCATACACACACACACACACACACACACACACACACATATATATATATATATATATTTAATATTTCAAGTTCTCTTATGGAAATTTTCATTATCATTTTTAAAATATGGAGTGCAGCCATGGACGTCCACAGTATTTTTCCAGGGAGGGGCAAGGAAAGTAGTTTTTCCAGGGGGTATGGCAAACAATGCACATTTTCCCAAATTATAGTGTTGCTCCCTCAAAAAATATTGTTTAAATTTGAATTTATCATATTCATGCAATAATTAACACATATTACTGTGGCTGAAATGAAATTATGTGTGAAAAATAGATAATTTTTTGTTGACTTTCATTTTCCAGGAAGGGGACACGGCCCCCCTTCCGGACGGCCATGAGTGCGGCATGTGTTTTCTGAAACACTTGTATCGTTAAATCAGAATAACAAAAGTGCCATATAATTCTTGAAAGTTACTTGAAAGTAAGACTTCGACTATATTCCTAACAATAAACTCAATGGTTTCAAGTGTATCGCCATTATTTCCATTTATCTGTCGTGGCGAAATTTGAAACATTTAACAATTTTTCAAAGGCACCCTTCTGTTTTTGAAGTTCTTAAAAAATAAGATCTACTATTGACGACAGGCTATGAACAAACAATACCTCTAGTTTCTTCGATCACTATGAATTAAAAATTCACCATACTTCTAAAACTTGTAAGAGTTTGTCTTTATTTTCGAAGAGTGTCAGTAATGTAAATTCACCTCGTATGTGGAGTGAGTTGACCATATGTTCGGGGTCAGTTGACAATATTTGTAGTTCTACCCTTGATATGGTTTGGAATATTTTATTACAAACAATACACTGCCTTTAAAATTACAGATTACAAAAATGTTATCTAATGAACAGCATAATATGTAAAATAAATGTTTCAAACTAAAGAAAAAAAGATTACAGTTGGAAGAATATACTTATTTTTTTTACCCATTGTTTATTATTTTTATTTTGCATCACAAAAGCAAATGCAATAGGCTGTCCTATAATTGTAATATACTATATTATTACAAACAATGTGAGCATTATACTATATTATTACAAACAATGTGAGCTATTTTTAATGCAACAATTATTTGAAAAACAATTTTCGCAATAGGCCTAGAGTAGGCTAAATAATTGCCTTCGCAATGAGTCGTCAGTCACAGTTTTTACAAAATGAGATTTTTCTTCTTCCATTTGTTTTTCGTGATCTTTCATTTTGTTTATGTATCAACAGCAGTGGCGGCGATTAGGGGAGCAGTTGCCCTCCCCTCACTTTTTGCCACTTTTACCCTAGCACTATACCAAATCTTACATACCATGGGAAAGTAAACTGCTCTTGCCCTCCCCTCCCCCACTTTTTGCACCTTGCCCCCTTAGTTTTGGAACCCAATCACACACTGATCAACAGTTACATTTGCACATAACCTTTGCAATGTAAAATATAATTAGTATATATAGCCTACATGCGTGTGTGTTAAACATATGCATTATACATTATAATGATGTTATTTATTGTCAAACGGATAATATGTACAATCAGGGAAAAACATCTTTGGGGCAACAACCTGCGGACCGAAAACTTAAAAAGTAGAAGTTTACATTTTCCATTATAAAACTTCCATTGGGGCATTATTAGCCTCTATAAATCGTATCAGTATATTTCGAAATAGGTCTAACAAGCATAAAAAAATAATATTTATGACGACGTTCAAAATCTAAAGAACGTTATACAGTATTCATTTTCTGTTCGTTAGTTCCTCATTCGAGTTTTGACAATTGCATGAGTGTTAGCGATGCTCCCTCATTGGTTTCATCGCTATATCTATTCTTTTCGCTGCAAATATTCGAGAGGGAGAAATACGATGTTAAGGAATCAAAGAGTACACAACTACCTAATTTTGAAATGCTAAGAATTCGAAATATTAAAATTGGGCTCCCAGCCCAGATAGTCTAGCGATAAAACGGTTATTTTGATATCGAGGTGTCCCGGTTTCTATCCCCTGTAGAGGTAACATTTCCTGAAGTGGTTCGGATTCCACTGGAAGTTTTAGCTCTTGTCCTGATTAGCCTCTAATAATAATAATCCGTGGCTCGACAGCCCTAGGCCTATCTCCCGACTGCAAGTCTCCCTCCCACAATCCTACCCTAGGGGTCTGGAGTTTATTAACCGGTAATGGGATGACGTGGGGTCAGCACGTCGAATCCCCAGCCTTATAGGAGATTTCCGAGACCGGATTACGCTGCTCACTCGTAGCTCCCCAATTTCCTGGTGGGTTGCCACCGGTCCTATACACAGGCCGAGACAGGCCGAGAACCCAGGCGGACTCGAACCTATGCCGTCCCGCAGTCGGAGTTCAAAGCACAGCGACTTAGGCTGCACGGCCACGGAGGAGGACCTCTGTGCATATAGTGGACCGTAATACAAATCAAATCAACTAATCATTGCAATACGGTGCGAAAATCATGAGTTTGATTTGATTTGGTGTTTTAAGTCCACTTTATGCACAGTAAGGCTAATCGGGACTGGACCTCCAGTTTAAAGTGGGATCCGAACCACTTGTGGCTCTACCGGGTATCGAACCCGGGACACCTTGATTACAAGGCGACGACACAACCACTGCGCCATCAGGGAGGCCCAGGTGCGAAAATCAATATGCTTGGGCAATTATATTTGCTCGCAGTTACATGTTAATTAATTATCATTTGTAAGGTTAGAAAACAACTTCTGCAGTACCGTCAGAGTGGACAAATTAGATTCTGTGTAAGAAAATTAATTTTTGAAGCACATCTAAAACTACTGATTCAATTTTGATTAGTATTTATATGCATAATATATTCTGAAATAAAATTATTACCTTCGAAATCGAATTGGCGATACTATGAGCCCTGTATCCCTGGTACAGTATCCGGGGTCAGGGACGGCGCTGCAGAGACCCTATTGTCCTTTCATTTTTTTGATTGATTTGGCTACGTCAACACTTGAGTTATTTGCACCCATCACATTATACGTGGCCCAGCCCCCTACCGTAACTAAACTCAGCACGTGTCTCTGCCAGGCCTTGGGTTCTGGCTACGGGACGCACGCTGATTTGATAAAGTTGGTTTTTTAAGTCCACTTTATGCTGTAAGTCTAATCGGGACTGCACCTACAGTTCTGGCTTGATATCAAGATAAAGTCGCCACAAATAAAAAAAATATTTTTGAGCAACCAAATTGTACTGTCTTTTAGGCATTCGTTAGCACAGGAAAGCACACTATTTATTTTAATAAGCACACAAATATGAATAAAGATATTAATGAGTTTATTGTGGTTATTCTGGCTTGATATCGATAAAATCGCCACAAATAAAAAAAAAAATTGAGCAACTAAATTGTATTACGTTTAGGCATTCGTTAGCACACGAAAGCACACTATTTATTTTAATAAGCACATTATGTGTTTCGAAACTAATAATCTTTTGCAAAATTACAAGCTCACTCTAAGCTTTAAAATTAATTTGAAATATCAACGTACAAAAATAATGTACATGTTGATTTTTATTACTATTGATCATTTTAACAGTTCGTAGAAAACAATATTCGTATGGAAAAATTTAATACGAAATTATTACTTTGTAAAATTTATAAGTAATTGTTCAATATTTTAATATCATGTAGTGATACATTATTTATGCATCAAATTGGGTGTCTGTCGTGAAGATGTCTAGTGAGAGTATAGTCTCGCAGCACACACAATACTGTATATATAGATAACAAAGGTGTTAACATGGAGGATGTGTTGTCCCTTAATTATTGCATAGGTTTTAGATAATATTTTAATTAATGGAATAGAAATGGTTTTATTCTTTGTAATGTATTGTTTGAAATTTATCCAATGATCTTTATCTATTGTAATGTCTTTTCAAGGTAACCTATTTGCTTTATTTTTGTATTATATGAGTTGAACATTATCTATGTGCTTTATCTTTGTGAAGTATTCTTTGAAGCTTCTTTTAAAAATGTTGTGTATGTGACAGTTTTCTTGCAATGTATTCCTTGTAGAATACCTACATGCTTCATCTCATCTAATTATTACTTTGTACATATCACCAATATATTTTATTTTTTCTAATGGATCACTTATAACTTTAACTAAAACATTTATTTTTTGTAATGTATTCCTTGAAGTTTAACTTCATGCTTTATCTTTAATAATGTATGCATTCTGACCACACAGATCCTTATGGTATCTTACTGTCACGGGATAACAGTGATTTTAAGTTAGATCAGCCTCTAAGCAATTGGTTAAAGACTGTTGAAGCTTAACTGATAACATCACATCCACTATGGCCGAGACCGAGAATGTGTAGGATCCTACATCTACACACCGTTTTAATGACACGGTACAGTTTACAGGGGATAACTTTACTTATTTATTCTTTTCTGCTGTGTACTCACCTACTTCCTTCCTCAAAATTATTCATCGATAATTGTGTCCTACATGAAAAAGATCCTTCGTGCGCCCGTAATGTAGGAAAATTTAAAGGATATATGACAAGAACCAACCAACACAAGTCAATTTCACTTTCGAATTCAACACTCCCAAATTCATAAAGAACGCCTCTTGTGTTTGCGTCAGGAGGGTAGTTTTGCAAAAAGTGCCCTGAGTCGGTGAGCCCATGCATGGATACGCCTTTGGCCTACTTGCTGCATCCTTTATGTTTATTCTTCGAAAGCTCCCACGTGTCATATATTTAATTATTTGCAATGTAAGCATTCTTTGCATGAAGTGGCGTAAAAACATACCTATTTCGAGGCCCTGGATAAGATTATATCTTCTCAAATTATTAAAGAATGGCTACTTTCATTTCGGTAACAAAATGTGTGTAGAAAAGTGTTATTTGTCCATTTATTGTTTGTTATAAATGTTTTGTGTAGCAAAACTTAATGTATTCTCTGAAGTTGAATTATGCTTTCATTCGTTGTCAAATGTCACTCAGAATTTTTGTACTCCTCATAACACAGTCAACTATATTTTTCAAATTTGATATACAGACACATTATATGCCTAATTTATCTTAACTAAAGAAATGAAATTAGTTTTGTAAATAATAAATTTAACAATGTAAGTAAAAATTTCTGTTGTCATATTTACCTAGGCAATATGTTACTTCCATAACTTTAAAAAAATGTGTGCCTATGATGGTTAAAATTAACATGAAAATGTAATGTTTCGATATATTGAAATTTCATTGTGCATATTAAATCTGTTGCATAAACAGCAATGAAAGAATATATTAAATACCTAAAATATACTGCGTTTGTTTTTCTTCCTATTTAATAAAATTGAGAAACTCTTGTGCAGGCTTGATAAGTGGGATGAATAAGTATTACCCAGCAAATGTTGCCCATCACAATGTTTGTTCTACTTGTTTAATAGAATGCGAGCCTCATGTATTGTAAAAAATTCAAAACAAGCTGTGTTTTGTTCTTATCTTGATCTATGTGCCTATAGAGCAACATAAGTAGAAATTAAATTTTTAAAATCAAGTTGGATGCCATAGGAGAATTATGGAATTATGCATATAAATACTTGTGCATCCTAGTGTACGTAGCAAAAAGAAAAACGTACCCAATGTTATCGTGGCAACACTGTGGCTTAGTTATAAAAGGGTATCAGGTTTGTTGTCAGTTAAAAACTCACTGTAGGTGGGTTGTTTCCACTTTTAACTGCAGGTCCAGTGTCGATTAGCATATGCGAGTACCGTTGCATTAATTTAGATCAGTGTTCACCATACGTTATTTTTCCAGAATTGACGTGATTGGTAGATTTTATCAAATAGGTAAAATTTCTATATTTACAGTTTTGTTGCTTAAAAAAATTGATTTGCAGCAAATTTACCTTGATATCAAGTCAAAATCCTGAAGATTCAGGTATTAATGTCAAAGATGTTGAATACTATTTGTGTTCTAATTTAAATAAATAGTGTGCTTTCGTGTGCTAACGAATGCCTAAAAGATAGTACAATTTGGTTGATCAAAAATATTTTTTTTGATTTGTGGCGATTTTATCTTGATATCAAGCCAGAATCGCCACAATAAACTCATTAATATCTTTATTAATATTTGTGTGCTTATTAAAATAAATAGTGTGCTTTCCTGTGCTAACGAATGCCTAAAACATAGTACAATTTGGTTGCTCAAAAATATTTTTTTGATTTGTGGCGATTTTATCTTAATATCAAGCCAGAATCGCCACAATAAACTCATTAATATCTTTATTAATATTTGTGTGCTTATTAATAAATAGTGTGCTTTCGTGTGCTAACGAATGCCTAAAACATAGTACAATTTGGTTGCTCAAAAATATTTTTTTTGATTTGTGGCGATTTTATCTTGATATCAAGCCAGAATCGCCACAATAAACTCATTAATATCTTTATTAATATTTGTGTGCTTATTAAAATAAATAGTGTGTTTTCATGTGCTAACGATGTGCAAACGTCTGAGGTATAATATTATAATTTATTAATATAAATTATGAAATTATGTCTCAAACGTTTGCACATCGTTAGCACACGAAAGCACACTATTTATTTTAATAAGCACACAAATATTAATCAAGATATTAAGGAGTTTATTGTGGCGATTCTGGCTTGATATCAAGCCAGAATCGCCACAAATGAAAAAATTATTTTTGAGCAACCAAATTGTACTATCTTTTAGGCATTCGTTAGCACACGAAAGCACACTATTTATTTTAATAAGCACACAAATATTAATCAAGATATTAAGGAGTTTAACGTGGCGATTCTGGCTTGATATCAAGCCAGAATCGCCACAAATGAAAAAATTATTTTTGAGCAACCAAATTGTACTATCTTTTAGGCATTCGTTAGCACACGAAAGCACACTATTTATTTTAATAAGCACACAAATATTAATCAAGATATTAAGGAGTTTAACGTGGCGATTCTGGCTTGATATCAAGCCAGAATCGCCACAAATCAAAAAATTATTTTTGAGCAACCAAATTGTACTATCTTTTAGGCATTCGTTAGCACACGAAAGCACACTATTTATTTTAATAAGCACACAAATATTAATCAAGATATTAAGGAGTTTATTGTGGCGATTCTGGCTTGATATCAAGCCAGAATCGCCACAAATCAAAAAATTATTTTTGAGCAACCAAATTGTACTATCTTTTAGGCATTCGTTAGCACACGAAAGCACACTATTTATTTTAATAAGCACACAAATATTAATCAAGATATTAAGGAGTTTATTGTGGCGATTCTGGCTTGATATCAAGATAAAAATGCCACAAATTAAAAAAATATTTTTGAGCAACCAAATTGTACTATCTTTTAGGCATTCGTTAGCACACGAAAGCACACTATTTATTTTAATAAGCGCACAAATATTAATCAAGATATTAAAGAGTTTATTGTAGCGATTCTGGCTTGATATCAAGATAAAATCGCCACAAATAAAAAAAAATATTTTTGAGCAACCAAATTGTACTATCTTTTAGGCATTCGTTAGCACACGAAAGCACACTACTTATTTTAATAAGCACACAAATATTAATCAAGATATTAAAGAGTTTATTGTCGCGATTCTGGCTTGATATCAAGATAAAATCGCCACAAATCAAAAAATTATTTTTGAGCAACCAAATTGTAGTATCTTTTAGGCATTCGTTAGCACACGAAAGCACGCTATTTATTTATAACTCTGGCATGATATGAAGTTAAAATCGCTACAAGTCAAAAAATTACTTTTGAGCAACAAATTGTACTTTGTGTTAGGCATTCGTTAGCACACGAAATCACACTCTTAATTTAAATTAGGTCACAAATAGTATTCAACATCTTTGACATTAATACCTGAATCTTCATGATTTTGGCGTGATATCAAGGTACATTTGCTGCAAATCAATTGTTTTAGCAAAAAAAAACTGTAAATTTAGAAATTTTACTTATTTGATAAAATCTACCAAAAGCGACAATTCTTTCCTAGCACTGGAAAAATAACGTTTGGTGAACACTGATCTAAATTAATGCAACGTTATATTTCAACTCGGATAGGTTAATCGACACTGGACCTGCAGTTAAAAGTGGAAACAACCCACTTGCAGTGTGTTTTTAACCGAACAACAAACTTGATACCCTTTTATAACATAGCCACAGTGTTTCCACCATAACATTTGGTACGGTTTTTTTGCTACGTACAGTAGGATGCACAAGTATTTCTATTCAAATTTCCATAATTCTCCTATGGCATCCTACTTTATTTTATAGATTTGATTTCTACTTATGTTGCTCTATAGGCACATAGATCAACATAAGAACAAAACACAGCTTGTTTTGAACTTTTTACAATGCATGAGGCTCGCATTATATAAATCAATTAGAACACACATTATGATGGACAAAATTTGCAGGGTAATACTTATTCATCCCACTTATCAAGCCTGCACAAGAGTTTCTCAATTTTATTAAATAGGAAGAAAAACAAACGAAGTGTATTTTAGGTATTTAATATATTCTTTCATTGCAGTTTATGCAACAGATTTAATATGTACAATGAAATTTCAATATATCGAAACCTTACATTTTCATGTTAGTTTTAACCATCATAGGCACACATTTTTTTAAAGTCATGGAGAAGTATCAAAGTAAGTAACATATTACCTAGGTAAATATGATTGAAAATTGACAACAGAAATTTTTACTTACGTTCTTAATTTTATTTTTTACAAAACTAATTTAATTTCTTTAGTTAGGATAAATTAAGCCTATAGTGTGTTTATATATCAAATTTGAAAAATACAGTTGACTATGTTATGAGCAGTACAAAAATTCATAGTGACATTTTACAACGAATGAAAGCATAATTCAACTTCAGAGAATACATTAAGTTTTGCTTCACAAAACATTTATAACAAACAATAAATGGACAAATAACACTTTTCTACACACATTTTGTTATAGAAATGAAAGTAGCCATTCATTACTAATCTGAGGAGATGAACACGGAAATGATATTAAAAAGTTCGATTGGCTTTCGTTTTGGCATAACGGCAGGGAGATGGGAGAGAGGAGACACATTCCGGAGACCCAGCTCAACTGGAGTATATATGGCAACACTGCTGACGGCCTGGCACGTGGCATTCCAGCCTATCACGTCATCCCTCCCTTGCTGTTACAGATCGCCTCAACATTCGCAGTTTCCATTTAGTTGTGCAGTGTTTCCAGAGTAATGTTTGCGTTCGTATATGCAATATATACAGCTTCGTATCAACACAGGTGGCTTGACAACGTAGCATTCTGGTAGCATCGTTGCCTTGTAATCAAGGGGTCACGGGTGGAGACACACAGTGGTTCGGATCCCACTTTAAACTGTAGGTCCAGTCCCGATTACCCTTGTTGTGCATAAAGTGGACTTAAAACAACAAATCAATCAATCAATCAACAACGTATCATTCCAACAACAGCACTCCATTCCGACATCGACATGTCATGTATTCAGGTGGATGATGTGAAGCTACTACTTCCTACAGGCAAAGAATTTCTTCCACTTCTCTAAACAAAAGGGGTACCTGACTGTGTGCCATGACAAAGGCTTGTTTGAATCGATGAATATATCACATAAGACCGAGGACTGGAGACTTTTTATTGATTCCTCCTAGCTGTCTTAAAAGAGTTTTGCTGTACAACGGTAATGTCGTAACTTCAGTTCATGATGTTAATGCAGTTAACATTAACGAAACATGAAAATAATGAAAGAAATTATTCGGTGATGATGAGTGAATTGCATGGAATGCATTTCGACAAGTGTATCATAGTTTTCTGGGGAATAGGAGAGCAAAGGACTATGAAGAACTCGTAGAGAATCTTCTGACGTCTTACGAGAAGACTGGGTGGGAATTCAACATTCATGGCATTACTTAATTTTATTTTTTCTTAGTGCTTTAGTGTTGGTGGTTTTTACTGTTCAAGGAATCTACGTATTTCAGTAAAGAAAGAGTACTATCTCCTGCACAACAGAAAAAAAACCGGTCTTGTCGAAGATTCAATAACCATTTATTTCAATGACCTTTTTTGTGGGGTTGGGGAGGGGCGACAGTGTTTAAAGTGGAGGAAACAAACTGCTTTCCCCAGTTAAGGCTCGGCTGGACCTTTGACATGTGAGTGGTCGATTTTTTTCAAAATTTCTTTTCCATTCGAAAAACGTCTTGGATATTTCAAAATATGAAAAATTACATACACTTAGAATTTCTTCTAGAGCATTGACGTGAATTTTCGTGTACATTTCTTCCACTGTTGTCTAGATATTCTCAATAGTTTCGCGATTACGTAAGTCTATTAAACTATTGATAATATCTAGACAATAGTGAAAAAAAACTACACGAAAATTCACGTCAATGCTCTAGAAGAAATTCTAAGTGTATGTAATTTTTCATATTTTGAAATATCCAAGACGTTTTTCGAATGGAGAGGAAATTTTGAAAAAAATCGCCCATTCGCATGCGAAAGGTTTAAGCCGAGCGAGGATTGTCATAAAGCATCACCAGCACTAAGTTATTTTGCATGAACGCTTAATCTGTCTTTCATGGCCCATCTCACCTATGTTTTCACGCTAATTTCAAAATTTGAATTGTATTCATTCTTCCCAGATATCTCGGGAGAGGACAAATGTCCCCCTGTGTCCTCCTTTTCCGGCTGCTCTTAATATATCTATCAAGTTACGCCTGCATTGCTTATGAATATTGTTATGTAATATGAATTATGATTATCTTGAAAATAAGAGCTAATGCATTGCTTATGGGTAACATGAATTATGTCGTAATTACAAATTAAAAACCAATCTTAGAAAATGAAGGGCATATTCGTGTTCAGGAGATCAATTTCAGTAAGAAACAGCTACTTACCTTTCTCTAACAAAAGAAAAATGAAAATTTATAGAACAACATAACATAAGAGTGTACGATGATTACCTGTACAGAAATGTAGAGAACAGTGAAATTGTAATAAAGCAATGGTTAACAGCTCATAAAACGACACACACTCCTGAAAAGAATGTAATACATTTCTCAGTACATGGAAAGAACATGTTATAGAGAATAAAATAAACAGGTAAATTTTACAGAAGAAAACATTGAATTAGACAAAATTACGAATAATTTATTTATGGTCGGAATACTATGAACATAAATTACCTTACAATAATGTATTTCGAAAATAGAACAAATATTATATCATATAAGGAATACATAACCTAGGTAACTTCCAAACATAACAGTATCAAGCATATATGTTATGTATACACTGCTAAGGATGAAATAAGTTGGATACCTCATATGATACATTTAAGGGACAGAGAAGACAAAAATAATTGAACATTGGTACTAATGAACTTCTTTCTATATTGTCTACTACTTCTATTTATATTTTCACAAAAATTAGAGGATTCATTGATACATTTTAATTTAATGTTTGGATATTTAACGTCTTGTTTTCTACATGTAGGTTAATCGTGACGATGGGATAAGTACATGATTATAGAAATGAAGACAATGAAACAAATATCTGTCTCCCATAGTAAGAATCCAGGGCACTTCACCTATACATCAGATTCAGATTTCAAGTAAAACTGTAATTGCAGTCCTAATTATCGTTTTGTATGATTTGAGCAACTTTTTTTTATTTAGAAATATTTCTTTTCGCTACATTTTGTGTGTACCAATACTAACGTGGTTAAAAGTTGACATTAATGAGGGGAGATGTCATGAGGGGTGCATCATAAACCTTGGAAATATTTGTCACCAAACCATGTATGTGACCTGAGGGCAACTCGCCCCAACAATAATGTGCGTAGCTAACATTCCAATGATGTTGAAAAATGTAATAAATAGAAGTGAGAAAAATAGATGGACAATAACATTAAACATTCTGTTCTTATCTGGCTTTAAATTTTAGTTTAACATTTTAATTTAAATGAATGAATACGTCAAATCAGAGGCGTAACATACACGCGGACGGGCCCTAAGACTAAGGGGGTCCAGAAAAAAAGTAAAAATTATTGTCGTATTTCTCACATGAAACATTTAAGCAAAAATTGACGATGACATTCTGGTACATTTTTATGCATTTATTCTTTTCTGGAATAAAATACGCACCTTCAGCTGCCACAGAGCAAGGTGTGGGGCATTTAAATGATTGCGTTGCTTTCAACTCAAAGAGAAAAGGGAGGCGATAAGTAAATATTTGTTTTCTGTTGAATATATAAATGTCAAAGAAAGCTAAGTTATAATCTATACAAATTCATAAGTAGAGGTTCGATTTGTATAATTATTAAAGTAAGTGTAGCCCCAACCAGCCATTCAAAGTAAATACTTACATTTCTTGGAAGAATCTAACTATACATATGAGCCACAAAAAAAAAAAAAAAAAAAAAAAAGTCAAATTTGCCAAAGATTCCACTCGTACGGAGCAAATAGTTATCGTTTTAAGGTTTGTTGATATTGCAACCGACTGTGTTGAAGAGCCCTAGGCAGATTTGTGGTTTAGTGTCCCCTTTTCCCTATTAACCACCGAAGTTGTATGTGAGTTCTTCGATATTTTCTTCTTATGTCATGGTTTGTGATATTTCTATCCTCCACATTTTGAAACAAAGAAATTGTCGTTACAAATACTACAGGATACATTTAAAGATTCGTAGCCTGCAATTCTGATTAATAAAAAAGTTCAGGATATTTAAGGATATTTCAGTCACATCTTAGTGCCTGAAGAACATTTTCAGAAATGTACTACTACTACTTTGGTTAAATAAGTGTGCTACAGTGTAGTACAACTGTGTGTTACAATAATATACCTCTACCAAGTGTAAATTTTCCGTCGCGTATTATTAAATATCATTCTTGTCAGTAATTCATTGTTATTATATAAATTTGATACTCTGCTGACGTATATCTGAAGACTTTGTGTATCGATTCACATTGAGATTTCAAATTTATAGAACAGAAGGTATAATCTTGCCCAGGGTCTCGAGATACGTTTTTAAACCACTGCATGCCAAGAATGCTTACATTGCAAATAATTAAATGTATGACACGTGGGAGCCTTCGAAGAATAAACACAAAGGATGCAGCAAGTTGGCCAAAGGCGTAGCCATGCATGGGCTCACCGACTCAGGGCACCTGCTGAAACTTTGTAAAACTACCCTCCTGACGCAAACCCAAGAGGCGTACTTTATGCATTTGGAAGTTTTGAATTCGAAAGTGAAATTGACTTGTGTTGATTCGTTCTTGTCATATATCCTTTAAATTTTCCTACATTAAGGGCCCATGTAGGACCTTTTCCAGGTAGGACACAATTTTCGATGAATAATTTTGAGGAAGGAAGTAGGCAAGTACACAACAGAAAATAATAAAGAACTAAATTTATCCCCTGTGAACTGTACCGTGTCATTAAAAAGGTGTATAGAGGTATTACCCTACATATTCTCGACCTCGGCCATAGTGGATGTGATGTTATCACTACCAAGCTTCAACAGTCTTTAACCAATTGCTTAGAGGCTGATCTCACTTAAAATCACCGTTATTCCGTGACAGTAAGATACCATACCGAATGAACAACCACAACTGCACCAGAAAGAACCACCACAGGGTTGAACTCATACATAAACCTCAAATATGTATAGCTGCAACGCAAACAAACTGCACACACATATATCTGTGGTCAGAATGCATACATTCTTAAAGACAAAGCATAAAGTTAAACTTCAAGGAATACATTACAAAAAATAAAAGTTTTAGTTAAGTTATAAATGTTCCATTAGACAAAATAGAATATGTGGGTGATATGTACAAAGTAATAATTAGATGAGATGAAGCATGTAGGTAATCTTCAAGGAATACATTGCAAAAAAATGTCCCATACACAAGATTTCAAAAGAAGCTTCAAATAATACTTCACAAAGATAAAGCACATAGGCAACTCACATAATACAAAAATAAAGCAAATAGGCTACCTTCAAAGTACATTACAATAGATAAAGATCATTGGATAATTTGCAAACAATACATTGCAAACAATAAACCATTCATGTTATATTAATTAAAATATTATCTAAATCCTATGCAATCATTAAGGAACAATACATCCTACATGTTAACACCTTTGTTAGCTATATATACAGTATTGTGTGTGCTGCGAGACTATACTCTCACGAAAGTTTGACATCTTCATGACAGACACCCAATTTGATGAATATATAATGTATCACATACTAAGATCATATTAAAAAATTGAGCAATTACTTACAAATTTTACAAAGTAACAATTTCGTATTACATTTTTTTTACAAATATTGTTTTCTACGAACTGTTAAAATGATCAATAGTAATAAAAATCAACATGTACATTATTTTTGTAAGTTGATATTTCAAATTAATTTTAAAGCTTAAAGTGAGCTTGTAATTTCGCAAGAGATTATTAGTTTCGAAACACATAATTTATGTATACATTTTCAAATCGTCACTAGGTCACTAGTGGAAGATGGGTCGCGATTTAGCATTTTGAAATAATTGAGATGTGTTGAAAATTTTAAACAAAAGAGGTGAAGTGAAACCTCCAGTAGATTTTCGACTTTCAAACAACGTCATAGCAAATTTTTTTTGTCTTTTACACAAATTTCGAATTAGCACAAAAAACTGATTATTTCTGTATACTTCCATTCATTTCTGCATACTGTATTCATTTATGTTTGCTTGTATTCAGCAAATCTGAATCACACGAAAGCATGAAGAAACTATGGAGTCCCCGGGAAGGGGGTTAGTGGTATCACTCGATCCGTCTGTATTAATTGAACTTTTATAGATATTCCTTCCCACCCAGAGGGAAATATGCTGAAAATACCACTCATACCGTGCGTTTTCGTCGACTGACATTATTAATTCTTTCAATTTTTTATCGGTTTCGAAACGACTAGTCCGTTACGAACTTATACTCACCCTGTACATTAGTGTACATATTTTATTTGTATCGTATATCATAATCAACAATGCATGAATGCGCCCGATTCATGAAGCTCTAGGCACTTTACAAGTTTTTAATACTGCGCATTTCCCTGGACTGTATATAACAAACAGTGTGGAAATACATTTGTTCGTGGGCTCTTAATTTTGCTGCTTAAGTCATCGTATGATTCCCATTGGCCATCTTTCCTATGGCAGTGCACTACATAGTGTCCCAAGGATGTTTTATCTATGGGACTCAAAAAATCAATTACGCTCCTTAATTGCCAGTTTTTCCCTTGAAGTTCAAAATATTTTGGGATGTTGTGCAAATTTAATACTGCTTCTCCGTCAATGGTGAAACCAGTGAAAATAGTGGACTCTGTTGCAGAAGTTGGAGGAATAACTTCCAGAAACAATAAACAGTTATTCAATTGGCATATTGTCTTCGCCACTCCACTGCATAGAAAGTTTGCTGTTCCAGTGGCAGACACATCATGATGGTACGAAGATTCAGGAATATCTTTAACAGCGTCATACGTCAATGGACAGTAACAAGCTGCGTAACGATCACTTATGAGATTCAGTAACGCATGTGCAAGGTTAATACCGTCATTATTTTCTAAAAGTGAAATTCCTACAGGAATGGTAGGAAATATTTTCTGTCTGTCCTTTGCTGAACAATACTCCGAATTGCAGTTTGTAATCTCTGTAACTGTAGGAAAATGGACTTGCAAGAAAGTTTTTATTACATGAATGACGTTGATTCCGCAGTCTATTTTAGTTATGTTCGACGGAAGCAAATATCTTGTAAAAGGCTGCTCAAGAACAAGCATGCATCTCAATTTGTACGTCAATCTCCCCACATTCGTTGTTGACAGTTGTTTGATGAGTTCCCCAATCGGTGTACTTAAAGCATCAACCCTATTTTTAAATGCATCATTTTCGCAGTAAATAATAGCAAGGGCCTGAACTAAGGAATCCAACGCACATGTGTTTTGTAAATAATACAGTTTTTTTTCTATCGTTACAGGTTTACACACATTACCATTCTTCAAAACAGAAATTTTGCATGAGCTATTTTTATTCACAGGGTCTCTAACTAACCACTCTGCTTTTGGATACAAATATGAATATCTAGCCCGTTTCTTTACATTTGTTTGACCTAATCCTCTCCAATTTTCTGTGGCTGTTGCGTCCTTGTTGACATCCAAAGAGAGTCCAGATGATTCTGACATTCCTTCCTTGATACTTCTGTCATTTTGCGAGTTCATTGCACTGTTGTTAGGTGTTGTATCTTGCGATGGCACTGTAGCAGAATTGCCTATTATACCTTTGCTTTGTGTGTTGGATACAATACGTTTCTTTAATGGCAATACACTGTTGTCGGTTTGAATCACATCTGCTTCACTTGTATCGTTGCATGCCTCTTCTCGTACATTATACCTAAATTGACTATTATCCTTGACACATTCCACGCATATTCTTTGTTGCCCATACCCTTCCTCAGTTGAATTTGTTGAAGGTTCTGTTGTGATTGAGCAGCCTTCCAGTATATGAACTGCTTTTCTGCAAAAAATACAGTGATGGGCTCCTGTTGGATAATCGCCTCTACAACAAGCAGGACAATTTGTGTGGTTGTTTGTTTCATGTGTTAATTGTTGGTCTGAAGTGCACTGAAGTTCAAATTCTTTAACGTGCGTTGATTGTGGTCCATTATCAGGCATTGCCAAAGGAGTGTCTTCCTTTTCATGCATGGCTGTAACTGGTGGCTGCAATGTAGCTTGTGTTAAATTCATTTGTCCGCTAATTGACGAAATGTGGATGCGTAGAAAGTCATCCACTCTTAATGGCATGTCCTGTTTCTTTAGATAACTGTTCTTCAGAGTTTTAAAGTAGGACTCTACGTCTGCACTCGATGCACGAAGATTTCCGTAGCCAAAATAGTTCAACATCATCCCTGACCACAAAGGCACGCTTGGAAGAATGTTCATTAGATGTTTTTCTAATGCTGGTAAGTAAAATGGGTTTATCCTATTCCCAGCTTCAACACAGATTGTCTTCGCGAGGTTGTTTTTTTCCTCAATCCATCCTATATTCTGATTTGCTACACATCCATTCAGTTCGCGAAAATCAACATTCTCGTCCTGTTCATTATTCAGTAGGCCTATTTGATACAACTCGTCAGGATCCTGGACTTCATGATTGATGTTAGTTGCTATGACTGTTCTTAGAAATTCCTCTGCTCTCTCAGCTGCAACTGTCTCTCCTCTGTCGTTCCATCCGTTCGTTTCACTGTAAGCAAGTATGTATACTGCTTCCAATATTCTGGAAATTTCCTGTAAGGAGCGGGAAAGTATAATTTGGCCCAGGCACCTCACATAAAATTCCTTGACCATTTTTGTAGTAGTTTTAAAACACTCCCATGAACAAATAATTTTCATTAAGTGAGCAATGTCAATCCTAATAAATGTACCTGAGTTTTGTGTGGAATTTTGTTTGTAACACCAGTCCAAATAAGATGATAGGTCGGGGAATTTCGTAAAACTTCGAATGCATCCTCCTAATAATGCTAATGAAAAGTCACAAACAATTTCCTTTGGAGGATGTATTCCAGATCGTACCCATTCTGTAAGCCAGTGTGTTATGGCTGATGTGCTATGCCTCTCAGACAGCATTTGTATCACTGGGACAGAACTGCTTCCACTCACGGTTATCACCCCCTGATAAAGGAATATGTGCCCTGACTTGTTGTTGAATGGACGATCAAATTTTCTAACGATGCCACCTGTTGCGTCCAGGCTGAGTTTTGTATGTTCTCTTTTATTCACACTATTGTAAACTACAATTTGTTCATGACTCCAATAATGTACAAAAAATCTATCCAATCCTACGTCGTGAACTGTTGAACAATATTCTGGAGTGTATTTGGCAATTTGAATGGCAGAGATCGGTTCGACATGTAGCCTTCCTTTGTTCGCAGTCTCAGATTTTAACTGCCGAAGGACTTGCCCGCTGTATAGATGAGGTGGTTCAACATCACCAAATACCATCTCTTTTGCAGCCATTTCGTTTCGGAAACTGGATACTGAATTATGTTCCAGTTTTTGTCCAATTCTTTTCCTTTCTTCTCCATATAACCTTCTTTTTGCTTGATTTTGCATACATTTTGGGTTAAGGAGCACGTCGCACTGAATCTTGACATCTGAAAAAGAAGTAGAGGGCAGTTCGTGGAGGATTATTTTTAAATTTCCACCACAATAATCACAACTGGCATAGGTGCTTACGTGTGGAGAAATATCTTTCCGTACCTTGGTACCTTTGAAATTCCACGGACACGATTTTTTGAACATCTTCCACAGACACCTGCTTATAACGTCAGTCCATCCACTTTTCAACTTCAAGTCATCTCTTGATATGCACAAAGGTCTCTGGACATCCCTACGTTTATGTACAATTGGCACTGGCGAAATATCGTTCCATTCTTCCGCAGTCAGATGAAAATTAACATTTTCATGTTCGTTTTCTGAATCTTGTGAGAAGTCTTCTTCACAACTGAAGTTCTGTGCTGCATCTATGCCTAGTACACGCCAACTATCACACCGGTTACTTTTTACGTAACTGTAAATTACATGAGGTTCATATTTAAATTGAAGAACTTTCTGTACCTCTTTCCAGACGTCAGCGGTAGGACCAGGAATACATTCTGCATGGGTCCCTATTAAATCCTTAAACTGTGAAACACTTTCCTGGAATTCTTCTTTACTAACTTTGGGCTTCTTGGGCATGTTATCTGAAAGTGATTGATACAATAATAAATATATGATGGACATTTTCTGTAACTGAATGAAATGACATTATAACAGTAACTAGCAACGATTGTTGATAAGATATGATAGACATTGGCACATATTTCACGTGGGAGAAACTTGTAATTAGAGTAATATTAATGAACAAACAAAAACTTTCACCTTGAAATGTTTTGCAGTAGTTACTCAGAAGTACTATATATTCCTTTTTATCGACGTAGTCAATAAGGAGGTACTCACGCTCTTTTCCTTCCTATTTTGAGAAGGGGAGGTGGAATTGCAAATGGTATATTTTGATACTAAATATGGGGTCAAGAAATAATTTGGGTATGTGTTTGAGTTTTTTTTATGTCCAAATTTAATTTCGCTTTATGCACGGGCAGGCTAATTCTAACTGGACCTACAGTTTTAAAGTGGGTTGGTCACTACATTTGCTTCCACCGGATATCGAAACCGGGGCCCCTTGCTTCAGGGACACCGGTACCACTACGTCATTGAGAAGGTCAGTTCCTTGTACATGTGTAGATAAATGTGAATGACATCTTCGAGCATGCTGCACTGTAATCCTCGCGCGAGTAAAGCGGACAGTTCAAAATGTGAAAAAGAATCAGCGATGTTTAGTAGCAACTACATATATTTAGTAATTACAGACTAACATTGCAATGACTTTACCAGTAACTGTCGTCTTTTTGAACACCACATGGCAAACCTTGAGAAAATCACATTTGTGTAACGGACGTGCCCTTCTGTTAGTCCAACCGTCCGGTCACGTGCAAAAGCTACAAACAGATACAGGGGATTATCATTGTTATCGATAATGAGCGACGTCTGGATTTTGATGACATGTCATCTTTTTTTCCCTTACTTAATATGTTTTGCTCTTAAGTATTAAAATTCTAAATACGAACTTCTGGTTATAAAAATGTGAATTTCATTGTGAATTTTTGGTCATATTTTCCATTTATTTAAGTTTTAGGCCATTTTCTCAAGTTTCGCATTATTTTTCGGTCATTACTTGCGTTTTACGTTTTTTCCTTGTCTTCTTTTGCGTAATTGCACAACGATTTGCGATTACATTACGTTTCAATCAGTCATTTTTAGCAAGGAACTGACATTTATCGCCTTGATGTCGGTAACAATGTAAACAAGAATTCTATCGCCACACGATTGTAGGAAAAAAGCAACAGGCCGCTGGACACTACCTACTGAAATAAGTCTTAACAAGGTAAGATTTTTACAGATTTTTATACCTAAAATTCACATACACCTTGCGTAATTTCAGTTCTAACGTTATAGAAGTAAGAACTGATAATATATGTAGCTACCGTGTTGTAAAGCCGCTCCAGACCGCCTATAAAAAGCTTGAGTTTTGTGTAAAATTTGGGGAGGGGAAGTTATGAAATCAAATAAACCGGTACTGGGCAAGTGTGAAATCCCGGCGAGGGAGACAGGATGGAATTCCCCAAACCACGGTCTTGTCCCTAAATTCCCCCACCAAATATTTCCGGGGAGGTTATTTTTGAAACAACAAGTATAGACAATTTTATTTCAAGTCGAATATACTTTACTGGAATATTACTGAAAACACACAAAGAACGAACAACAAAGAGTCACATTTCTAAGGACACTACGGTAAACCCAGCAATTCCCAGAACACAGAAATTAAGTCTGACTTGTTATTTTTTCTCCATTCCTTATAGCCTTTCGTTATCTACCGCAAAGCATATATATATATTAATAAAACATGCTATAGCATTTACATTTGACATTTATATCCTCATTTTTACCCCTCCCACTCAATCACTCAAATCATTTTTCATTAATAGCATTAGAAGTACATTGAAATCTTCAATTTGCAATAGGCGGTAAGGGGGGGATTCTTCCACGTAGTACACCCAATTGTCAACCTCAGTTCCACGCTGCATTTTGCAGACTAACGAGGCTCTCCCTATGGCGGGTATAATTCTGTGTGTTGCCCTGTTTTTTGTCCTTATGTGTGCTGAGTGCCTCTTTACAGTCTCAGCTTTTAACGGAAGTCAGAATATTTTAAACTTTTTATTAATCCAACGACATCACAGTTGTTGTTTTAGTTATGGTAAGGGGCTGGACCTAGTATAATGCCAGTGCAACGGGATCCCTATTTTTCAATAATTAACATCTCTACGCTGGGAAAAACCAGGCAACGTCGAAGCCTACTGTGTTTCAAAGGCAACAGATCCCGTTGTGGTAGCACTGGCAGAGATGATTCCACGTAGGTAACAGCGACAGCGAAATATCAGGCGAGGCCAGGCCTGCTCGGCAGCTCAGTGGTAGAGCAATGGCACGGATTGCCAGAGACCTGGGTTCGAGTCCTGGTTGAGCCTGCATTTTTCGCTGAAAATTTATACGTACCAAAACTACTTGACACCAATTGAACGAAGCAGACGAGTCGGTGTTGCCCCTTGCAACCAACTAGATGCGTGAGTGCAGTCAAAAATGGGTATGTATTTAGTAAGGATGGGCAATGGGAATATTAGGGGGGATGTGGGTCACAACTGGATAGATTAAAACAGTATGATTACTTATGTACGAAATTTGGCCCCTGGGCTAACCTTTCTTTTGGGCCATGCTTGCATTGTTATTGTTTTCTTATCAAGATACTTCACTTCCACTAATTTCATGATCTGTGTTAATATCACGCCTTAGCTTTAAAGTATAGACATATCTCATTAAAAATTATTCATGAAACTTCGTTTTCGAAGCTTCAACTTCGTACAGCAACATGAGGCCATGGGTGTTCCCAAAGTTAAATATTCCCGAAGTAAAAGATAAGGTAAATGTAAAACTAAAAGTTATACTTTTTGTACTGGTACTTTAAGTTATAATTTTGGAACAGGCTTCTTCATAATTTTTTTTTTTTTTTTTTACTTTTGCAAAGTCTAATTATCTTGGAAATCATGAAAAATACAAACTTTCTTTTTATTTTTCACAAATTATGAAAGTATTGTCATACTATTCTGGAATATTTTGAACCAAATGTATTGGTAAAATCATGCATATTATTGGGGAATGTTATGTATACACCAATATTGATCAATATTTTAAACAAATTATAATTATTGCTAATTTCAAGTTTCATTATCGTTATCGGAGGGAATCGGTAAGGGTATCGGTATCGGTTGAAAGTGGTATCGGCTCAGCCCTACTATTTTCAGGAATAGATCTTACAGGTGTGAAAAATACATTTTTGTAAGTAGCAGAACGTTTAACATCTGAGAAACTGCCTAATTTAATGTTCGTTTGTTGATTACTCATTCGATACGAACGTTAAGAAATCAACGTAGAAGTAGACAAACTATCAATGTCTTAAATGCCAAGAAGTAGAATTACTAAAATTGATTGTCCCCGTCTCTCGTCAGTAGTCTACCTGTAAAACTGCTGCCTTGACATTTAGGTTGTACCGTATTCGATTCTTGGTGGAGGCACAGTTCATTAAGTTACAAGAATTTCACTATAAGCTGTAGGTCTCGTCTCGATTAGCCTCTGTGCATCTAGTTGACGTTATTACAAATCCATCCTACTAAGTACTGCAACCTGGTGCAAAATCCAGGACGTTTTGGCATTTTTTTAGCTCGTAGGCCTAGGCTTACATGTTGATTAATTATCATTCGTCAGGTTAGAAAATCATTTATGCAGTACCGTCAGAGTAGCCTATTTGGATCCCAGAATGTAAAAGCAAGAGAGCTACATGTGAAGAGGATAGTAAAATTAGGATCTATTTTCCAGTTCCTGATCACCTAATTTCCAAATTAAAGGAAAGTGTACCAAGAACAGTGATGTGTTAATTGAAGTTAGCCGCTTAAATTGAGAATATGCAGCTTTCTGAACTACGGAAAGCCTTGGACAGTTTAAGAGTCCGAATTATAGCTGATGCCAACAGTTATGGCACGTTACAAGGCACAAAGGAATCTCAAAATGAAGGCCATTCATCAGCTGGTTGAAACATTCAAAATTGCCTTTCACTAACTTTAGAAGCTATGTGTTATTGCAATATCTCTATCCCACCAACAACTGGGACCATTGTGTGTGTTATTTTCCTCCCTGCCAGGGATGTTTTTATCCCCATCAAAGAAAATAGATTGAAATATGTATTATACCATTTAATATATATGTAACACACAATTGATAAATGGCCTCCCCGATGGCGCAGTGGTAGCGTCGTCGCCTTGTAATCAAGGGGTCCCGGGTTCGATTCCCGGTGGAGGCACATAGTGGTTACGATCTAACTTGAAACTGTAGGTCCAGTCCGGTTTAGCCTTACTGTGCATAAAATGGACTTAAACACCAAAATCAAATTAAACAATTGATTAATAATTCGTGTCCCTTAATAGTCCAGTTACTGAAGAGTTTTCTGCCGAAAAGTACGCACTCTTGTGGATTAAAGGACGACAACATTCTGAAACTAACAAACCTTACCAAGTCGAGACAACAGCAGGCTGTTTTCCACTTAAAGTTTTCATGGCATAGTGCTGATATTTTACATGTACTAAAGTCTTCAACTAACTTGTAGATAGGTTACATTTACATTAAGTTTGAATTTGACAATATAAATTTGGTCAAAATTTCTATATTAATAGTTCGATATCTCTTTTTATGTATTAGTTTGGGTTTTCTTAGAATGTAAATATATCTTTCCAAATTACGTATAAATGTTCTCATAAAATGTAATGACCTAGGTTAGAAAGAAATGCTCCAAGGAACTTAGGACCTCAAGGCAATAGTTTAGTTTACTAACTAGTAATATAAACAAATTTGCATAATAAAATAATAACCTACCCTTCCGAAATTAAATCACAAATTCGCCCCCGAAACCAAAAAGCTTTATTCGCTCAGTGGCTGGATGTGAAAGAACATTTTCTATATTGCGGCAATTCAAGGGTTACCTTCGTAATAGGATTGGTGACGACAGGTTGAATGTTCTATCTATTCTGCCCATTGAGAAAATGCTCGGAAAATATTTGGATTGAAAGAAGGTTGTATATCGTTTGCAGCTGCTCATAAAACAGGTATTTTTTTTTAGTTTATTGTTGTGCTTCATTTTGTCTTTTCAGCAAAGTATTCAAACTCTTTAAGTAGAAAAAAGTTACCTGTTGTATATCCAGAGCGTTGAGAGTGCGTCTAGTTTTCATGGTCTATTTTGTGGTTGTTTTAATATGAATAGTAAGTCTGTGATGCCATTCCATTCAATAATGGCTTAGGCAAAGAAAACAAAATTGCTTTGATATTTTATTTGACATATTTGATTTGTTCGTTAAAGAAATTTTGTAGATGATGGACCAAAATGCAATATCTCACATAGTGGTAGTGTCACTGGTAAATTTATACCGAAAATGTTGAGTAAATACCTATTATCCGATATCAGCTTAGGCGTAACTTGAGGGGGCAAGGGGAACGTTTGATACCCCAAATTTTCAAATGTTAAAATTTACAAGTGTATTTTTGTTAACAATCTGAGAGACGAGGAACAAAGAAATAACAAGTTATTTTTATGATTACTCAAGTATTGCAAATGTCATTTAGTAATAAAGTGTGGACACTCTTTGGGGGTGATGAGAAACTTTTCTATCCTCCCCTACAAGTAGACACCTGAAGTTGTATACAATCTGACAGTGTTCAGTACTTCAGAGGTCTATTGGATTGGAAACCGCATATTTCCAATAAGTTTCCATTATTCGCTATCTCCTCTAGTTCGAAATCCGGTGGAGGCACATAGTGGTTCGGATCCCACTTTAAACTGTAGGTCCAGTCTGTGCATAAAATGGACTTAATCCACCAACTCAATCAACTATCTCCTCTAATAACGGAATTGCTCTACGATGTCAGACTTTTGAACCACCCTGTATACATCGATATTGCCAGAAGGCAACTATTATTATTTTTTATTTCATAGACTTAGTCTGGCACAAATTTTGGTGCCGTTGTTGAATTCTGGAACCTCCAAAAGACAGGAAGTGATTCCAAACCTGATCATATACGTGAAATGCTTATTTTTAGATTCTGGCGGCCACATTGGCCACCATATTTAATATTATGTGATCAAGTGGATACTTTTAATTTCTTAATTTCATTATCGTGTTTTAAACTACAAATTTAATGAAAATCAGATGTTTCTGATAAATAACTGTAAATGGAGTAAGAAGGTTCAGGGATATGAATATTCTTCAAGGCCGTCATTTTGATAACGTCATCACCGACGCACGAGAGATTAAAAACTGGGAGTCTTGTGCGTTTTACATTCAAGAATGAATGTACTATGCCCTCCCCAAAGGGCATCTTCTCCGCCAGAAGCGAAATAATCTACCACTTTTACTTACGTTCCATTTCAATCGTAGTAATAGGCTGTATATCAGCTAGCAAAGAACCACTACATTAATTGAAATAACTCCCCTGTGGTTAATGGTAGAGGAAAGGTGCAGGTCCGTCGTAAAGTTCCTAAAACTGACTTTATAATTATTAAGTCATTTAAACGGAAACGTTAAAACAGGTAATGAATTTTTTTCCTGTTTTTGTTAACATATTTTAGAAAACGTGTCGAGCACAGATAATATAATTTATTGCATAATTTGTACAATGGCATCGTTTATTTCAGAAATCCTCTATCGACCACTTCCGGCGAAAACTATGTTTTTACAGTTTCATGTAGCCCTTGCCGAGACGCATTGTTTGATGTTGAAACCAATCATGTAGCCCCAAACCTAATGCAGGTAAGTGACCTTGAAATATCCGTTTCTGCAGAAACCCTCAAGTACCGCGACATAGAGTTTTTCTGAAGGAAATACGTAACTTCTATTGGTATCAACTGATTAAATCGCATGTTCCGTACAGTGGCAATACTGCGTTGAATCCAAGAACATCCTACGTAGAAGTCCAGCAATTATTATTTTTTAAAAAAAAAAAACAATTATGAGGTTTCTGATACATATATGTGACAGAGGGTGGTTCGACATGATTGACCATTCCTGGTCATTCGTTCCTACCGTGCGCCTGTTCTTTCAAGAAATGGTAGCCTCACTCATACAAGAAAACAACCAACTCCGATGAAACCTTAGAAAGAGCCTATACCAAAGAAACAATGGCTACATTTCAGAATATCATCTTTCAAGCACTTCTCCTTCAGCAAGAGAGTTAAGGAAAATGTTGTAGCTCAGTAGTTCATCGGTGGGCTCACTCCCTCGCGAAAGACGAAAGTTCCTCCTCAGCTACCCACAGCAAAAGCTTACCCAGCAGGGAAGGCCCGCTTAAAAAGGAAGAAACTGAACAGATTCTTAATTTACAGGATTTCACACGCAGATATGAGAGTTTCTGCGACAAAACTGTGCTGTGGTCAACAACAGATGATGGATGCTTAAACGTGGACTAGGAGGAAGATTAGGACCGTTAATATGTTACATATTTGGTTAATTGGAAATGTGATTTTTTTATTTTTTAACTTGGCAGATTATTTTATTGTTCCTCTGAAGTTTAGCTCAAATTATTCTGAAGAAAACAATATATTTATATTTTTAACTATTTTCATTTTCTTCACCTTCGATGTCATCCACTTCATGAATAAAAAAGAACAAAAGTATTATTTTTGATTCGTTTCAATTATTACCCTCCAAAAAACAAAATAATAAAATATCGCGCAGATAATGGCCCAATACAAATGTAAAAAGTGGTTTACTACATGCTGCAGAACCCCCTTTATGTGAAAATTAGGAAGATAGATATCCCCTATTACTAAATATCGGGAACTCTCTAAAACCACGTACAAGTGTTTAGGCAAAGGGACTTCCGATGTGCGGGGGAAAGGGGGCAGGTCTAAGGGTCCAGAAATGCTCTGTTCCTGCTCTTCTGAAATTTTGATATGTGGCTTAAAACATAAAATATAAACTATTTACGAAACAGTTTGTGTCAAATATGGCACTATCCAAACTAGATTTTTTTTATGGCCAGCACTAATTTAATTTATTTAGTTATTATTTGCTCACCGTGAACTTGAAACATCTATCCACAGCTTTCGCTGTATTGTACGAGTCAACGGACACCATAAATATCTTCCACGACTCAGTGTTCAATACTATTAATTTTTAATGTATGGGATGTGGTCGAGTAGGTTCCCAATAGAATGTCATAATACAATGTTTGCATCAATACAAGCAGGAATGATGAACTGACTCGGCAACTTGACATGTGGGTCCTCTCAGAAATGCTGAATAAATTTAATTGAGATAGCCGCCGATAGGGGAGGAAAAGCACTCACATCTTCATACGAATTTTGTCGTAAACTGATAAGACAGTTGTTTACAGTCATCAATCCAGCTCTTCATCCCCGCAATAAACAGTCAAACTTCGTAATTTAATGATTTAAAGTGTCGTATTTAAAATAAACTTCCACATCAAATATATTTCAGCTGGCTCAAAGTGTATGCACACACACACACACACACATATATACAAATAAGAGTTAAATGTACATTTCCAATATTACTCGCACCTGTCAAGTGTTATATTTTTTTTCGATTCTTAGCTACAGAGTGACAAGGTAGTTATTATTTTTTTTTTTGAACTGTTTCAAAGGCGCCTTAAAAATCAGTAGAAGGTGAGGCCCTGGAGAAATTATCCCCTTGCTCTGGGGGCTTCTGTTGCACAGTCCATGTACATGAGAGTTTATTTTACTTTTTTTATTAAAACGTTCTGTCGAACCAGTCATTCTTTTCCAATCTGATATGATTTTATTATGATCTACAATCCTCACATTGTAAATTTTTAGCTGAGAGTATGTTGTATCGAGTATTGGTGATAGAAGAGAAAATGCCTATGTGGGTCAACATGGAGACATTGCAGTAGGTGGGGATGCTTACGCAAATTATCCTAGATAGGGGATTGTTTCATGAACATTTTCTTAACTGAAAGGAGGGGGGGAGTAGAAACTCCCTGCGTCCACTAACACTTGCTGTAGTGATAATACTTTTTTTTTTAAAAAAAAATGGCCTTGTTTAATGAAAAAAATTAAGAAATGTATACTTTTCCTGTATCGAAAAAAGGCCTTGTTTAATAAAAAAAATATTAAAAAAATGTATGTTTTTCCTATATCGAAAAGGAATAGCATCGTTAAAATTATGATTAATAATATCGAAGTCTATTTACATTAAAACTCCGTGTCCGTTTTGCAACAATCTTCTGGGGTTAAGTAATCCTGTTAGGCTTTTCAGTGGGTGACACATTTTCAATGAATATATTCCCATCGCCGCTCAGTTAGCTTTCTCTCCAGACTGGAGTCTGCGAGTATTTCTCTCTAGATTCTTATTGGGCTCAACACCGACAATCTAGAGGTCCAATTCAACCTCCAAAACTGAAATGGTGATTTTTTATATATTTGTCACTATTACGTACTATTAGTAGGCGAATGTGAGCAACATTTCCGTTGAATTTGAACTTGCGCAGCCAAGGAGATGGCTTTGGGTGTTACAGTCCCACCCACCGCAACGTCCAAAGAGGAGAGTTTATTATATTTTAAACAATTTTCCAAAACATTCTTTTCTGAATATCTGTGCTGCATATATGTAACCTAGTTTCTTTTTTAGAAAATATATCAAGCGAAAAGTACAAAATATCATGCACTACATATTTGAGTGCATGAAGCCCACCATTTCCCCTCTGCGGACTAAAGGGAAATATTTCCAATTTCCTCTTCCAGTTATTTACAAGTATGATAGATTCATATCCTGATTTAGTACCTATGAGCTACTGCACTTTTATATTTAAGTCGATAATAAAAACTGTGAACGCCAGGTATTTGGGGCAAAAGTTAATTTGGTTTACGCCCCTATTCAGATAAAATGGCAAATATTTCAACTAGTCAATCTTATAACTGCGTTTGCGTTAGCACATCTGTCCACTCCTCTGACATTTTACATAACATTAATATTTCCTTCCACGCAGTGCGCATGAAATCTGCGTATTGTGACCACTTTGTATTCAAGCCCAAAACGTTTGCAGAGCTGCAGGATTTTTTTCTCGCCCGGTATCTGAGTAATCGTTAGGGACCCCCTGAGGTTATGTTAAATTATTATAATTGACAGTTCGCAAAGAAGAAAAAACTTAAAAAACTTGTAGCCTTTTTAGTTAGGTTGCTTCAAAATTTTATACAGACTGCTTGGAAATCAGAAATAGCAAAAATCGGGAAATATGTGTTTGGCGTTTTAACCAAGTGAGGATCTCTACCAACTGAATTGCGAGGCATAAATATTCTCAGTCTTTATATATAATGTATATCATGAATTATTAATTAGCCTGGATATTGTAATAAATAAAGAATAAAGCACATGCATCTTGCATACAATACTGTTCTATTAGAAGTGCTGTTGTATCTACAATTAACAATGAGTCAAAGGGGAGGAGATGCTTCGTGTACATTATTGACTTTTAAATCAAGTGAAATTTAAGTGTGTTTGCAGTTCACATATTACATTTTCTTTCGTATGAGCTTCACACCATCAGTACATATATTTTGTTTCCGTTCTTAGAGCCTAATAAACACCATTCAACGATTGGATTGGATTGATTTGTTGTTATAAGTCCACTTTATGCACAGTCCTGGAAAACCGAGAAAAGTCAGGAAATTTGAGAGGTCAAAAAAGGTCAGGGAAATGGCAGGGAATTTTGTCTTTATTGACTTTTTTTTATGCGATGCAATTGATGTGCCAGGCGTTTGCTTTGAAAGATGTCGTTATGTAGCGCTGCATGGGAACAGGGAATCTTGTTGCAAAATTTCGGCCTCAACTTCTAGGCCCCTTTTATGCACAACACAACCACAGCACCAATACAGAAACCAGTGATGGTGGGAGGGAGGGGAGAGAGAAAATTTCAGAAGAGCAGAAAAATTTGATAAGCTTCTTAAATATCACTTACAAAATGCGTTGAATTATCATTTTTGTTGTCTGTATGGAAGTAGTAAGGGGACAGAAGAGTCAACAGATGGAGGGTGGGGGGAGAGCAATACCACTGTGGCACTATCCGATAGTTGTTGGACGTCGTAGCATGGCATTTTGTCGGAAATTCTGAGGGAACATGGAAACCAAAAGAATGTTATGCAACCCTGTAATTTGTTGAATGTCGTGGTACAGCATTTGTCGGATGAACATTTAGGCTCCATTGATGCATACGATTTTAGTCGGATATCGCCGTCCGACTAATGTTGAACTTCAACAAAATGTTCACTACAACTTGCGACAAAAATCGCATGCATGGCATTCTTATGGAATTGATTTTTGTTGGATGTCTTCGGACAGCAACATCTGACAAAAATTCCATGCATAAAGAGAGCCTTGTACATCCCAGTGTGTCTGGTGTGGTACAGTATTTCATTGAACAAATTTTTTGGCTCTTTATATGCATGCGATTTTTGTCGAACGTAGCAGTTCGATACTTGTTATTCTGCCACATCCGACAAAATTACATGCATTGCGCTCTCATGAATCCGATGTTTCTTGGATGTTACAGTATGACATTTTTGGTCTTTCACGATGTTTGTCGGATGCAACATCCAACAAAACTGGATGCACCACTGCAGGCCCGTAGCCAGGAATTCTTTGTAGGGGGGGCGAAGTCAATCCTAGAGGGGGCAATTTCTTAATATATTGTGTCGCATTGGCAGATATAGCAGGGTACACAGAGGCACTTGCCCCCTCCCCCAAAAGAGATAAGTAACAGAAAAGTGATGATATCTTGATGTTGAACAACGAGCAACATCAAATAGCAATATTTCGATAATATTTTAAAGAACGTCAAAGGCAGGAAAATATGGCAAAATGAAGACTGACTACTTAGAAATGTAGACATAACCCCTCCCTTTCGAAAATCCTGGGCACGCCACTGCAAAGAATATAAAGTTTAACATAAATAAGCTAATAGGGACTGTATCTACTTGATATTTACAGGTCGATAATGTTAATAGATGATTAATATGTACCAACAGCTTTGGGCCTCTCTGCAAAACTGATTAGGCTAAGGGAGCCCTTTATAATTCATGCTTCATAATTATTCTCTCTAGTTTCCAGTATGCAAGATTTTTACTCACAAAGGAATCTATCGTGAATCCAACAACACCATTGTGTTGTTTTATGCAAGAAAAATCGAATTACTGTAATTAAATAATAATAGTTACATATTATCTACACTTTGATGAATTGTGTAAAAATTTGTAATACATTTTTTTGTACTTGCTAAAACATTAAAACATGGGTCCCTTAGTCCACCACGGAATCTATTTCTTTCAAAGGGGAGACTTTTGAATCACTACAGATAATGTTTGCCTACTGGTTACGTTAACCATTTTGCAAAATATTGTGTGAATTGTATTATATTATAGTTGAAATACATGTATTGACACCTGACAAACAAATAGGAATCCCTTGATTGATCAATGACTTCTTGGATTACAGTGTCATCATTATTATTTCATATTAAGTTTCATAGAAAGAAATTGTTTTAATATGGCGCAAATAACTTGACGGGGAGCCATGGCATTCTCTTTAACATTTGTTTTTTAAATAAATAAATAAATAGATCGTTTGGCTCCCAGGGCCGACTCCCGCAGCCCCATAGTTATGGCTCTGAAGTTGGACTACAAGAACAGCAGATATTGCGAGCGAAGCGAGCAAGAAAATGTTATGAAATATATTTTTATATGTATAAAATTTGAAATGGAGGGGGGGCAATTGCCCCTTTGTGCCCCTTGCAAGTGCCCTTGGCCGTCTGGAAGAAAAATGCAAGGAAGACGTAAAAACTAATTCCATCATGAGTATCCAATTGCCCTGCTATTCTCAGATTCTTCTAGTCTTGTTTTTTTATTTCAATGTTTGCTTCCCCTAGAATGGACTTCCGTCCAAGGTCGGGGGGGGGGACAATGCCCCCTTTGCCCCTGTGGTTGCGGCACTGTTTATGAGTGTCTCTTCGTCAATTTCACGTCATCACTCATTGTTGCGATTAGCTAGAAGTGGCAGAAAAGCAATGATAAGTAACAAAAATCAAATATCCACTCCCTCTCTCTACCACATGAATCACTATTACCAAAAGGTAGACTTGGGAAACAAAAAATTAAGCAGTTCGAAGTTCATAGCAACACATCCGACACCTTTAGGCACCTTTAATACAAGACTACTCGAAATGTCACAACTGTTCTAGATACTGAAAATTGCGAAATCATTTTCCGAAGTCTGAATCTGGAAGAGAATTACCCTCCCCCCCCCCCCCATCATGAAACGACATTATACGGAATCCCATACACCCTAATAAATCACAAAATCAATAAGTGTCTTTGTTATGTTGCTAGAGTAACATATGATATAATTGTAAAGATTATTGAGAATTTCAGGTAGGAATGTGTTCTGTATTTTTCACAGGGGGGCAAAGGAAGCTCTCAGGGGGGGCAACTGCCCCCCTGCCCCCCCTCTAGCTACGGGCCTGCACCACTGCAAATATGCTGCTGGAGTTTCATTACTCTTCTGGCTCACTTAATCTCATTCAATGTAGAGAAGCGTACGAAGGTTTTCTTTCATCACCCAGGCATACTACTGGTTTTGCATAGGTAAATATTCGTTTACAATGACATGGAAATGTAATTTCATGTCACGAAAAAGTAAAACAGAATTCTGCATTGGTAAACATCATATAAATTTGACAAGTGAAGGATGCTCCCAACCTCAAGTTTTCTGCAAAACTCGTATTGCAATTTACGTCCCCCCCCCCCTTTTTTGGTCCTGTCTGTTTAAACTAGTGGAATGTCCAATGCTATGTAATACAATTATAATAATAAATACGTAAATTTCTTAATATAATTATTCGAATCATTTAATCCTAAAAGCATATCACTTTCTTCAGTAATTGACATTTGTCAATTGTGAAAATGTCAATTGCTGCGAAGTAGTGTTTATGAATGTGTAGTGAGATGTGTGGACACATTTTCACCCTTTCGAAATAGGGAAATAACGAGAATTTGGCATAAAATGTAAATTGTTGGCATTTTTTGCGAAATTTAAAAATGTGCTTAAAAAACAGAAAATACCTCGAAATCCAACATTCTTGTCTTTTCTAGGCTTAAGGAAACAAAATGTGCCATATCTGCGTATCTAGAACACAGAAGTTTTCCAACATTTTATCCAAGAGAAAACTATAATGCATGTTGTATGTACGTGGAATAATTCCGAGAGCCACATTCAATCAAATATTTCTCAGGATTTTCTCAACTTCTACCAGAACAATTTGTACCACAGAGCAAAGTGGTGGGGTTCACACAGAAGTTGCATCATCATTATTTGTCGCGCGAGAAGTGTTTCTAATAACCGAGCTAAGTGGAGCGATTTTGGTGGTGATCGAGTGCTCACATACTGCCACAGGGGTCAATCCATATGAAGTCATACAACCTGGTTGCTTGACCATTTTTTAAAAAGTTTATTTTTTGTGGTGTGAGCCTCATATATTTACAGTTCAGAACCACTCTTATTTTATTTTTACTATTACGGATTTGAAGATGGCGGGCATTTTTCTATCATGGCGCACGTCATTTTATCCATTCGTAAGCATCAAGCGGCAACTTTTTTTCTCAGCTCTGGTAAGTTCTATGACAATGAGACAAAAGCTGTGATGTTAAGCACATTATAGGCTACAATTATATTTCTGTGTAATTTTCTAAATATTATTCCTTCATAATAAATTTTTAGGTTAAAATTGTGTATTTTCATCACTCAAAATGACATTTTCGGACATTTTTTTTGGAGGGAAGGCAGTTCGTTTGACACTTGAATTTTTTTGTGCAAGTACCTGTGTACCAATAGAGTATGTCAAAATTATTTGAAGCTTGAGACTTTAATATTTTTTTTCTACAGGGTCATAAACATATACTTTTTGTTAAAAAATTCCAAGTTCACGTTTAAATATCTCTGGTGGGCAGTTGTTCAAAAATCTGAAATTTGTGCACAATACAGTACTTTATGATAAGAAACTTCAGTAAAAATTTTGAGTTTGAGATTTAATTGGTTTAATTGGTTTAATTGTGTTAATAAGAAATGAAATTACACATGCCATATTTAATGCAAAATGTTGAATTTTTCACGAGTTTTGTAAGAGATACAAAACTCGTGAAAAATTCAACATTTTGCATTAAATATGGCATGTGTAATTTCATTTCTTATTAACATTTTGTGTTGAAATTCTGCACACTGTAATTTGGAATGTCAATGAACAACATTACAATCCTGAAATGGCTCTGCAATAAAGTATATATACGAGGGCGTGCTGAAAAGTAACGCTTCCTATGTTTTTATTTTCTTTGTTACCTTGAAAACGCATTTTGGATTTTGAGCAACCATACATTGCACTTATAAGATTTTCCTGCTTCTCCATTGAAGGTTTCAAACTTCTATCGCCAGGGGGTGCTGAACTATTGCGAGGAAAATGTCAGCATGTAATCATGCAATGTCGGTGGAGCACCTGAAGTAGCGTGCAGTGATCGAGTTTCTAAACGCAGAAAATGTGCTACAAATTGACATTCATCTGAGACTGAGGGCACGTTATGGGGATGAATGTGTAGACATCAGTACTGTGCGATCGTGGGCTGTTCATGCTCGTAAAGATAACCCCAGCTGAAGAAATCTCAGCTATGTGAGAGAATGGAATGAAAGGCCGCGAACTGCAACTGATGGAGGTCATCGCAATCGTGTTCAGCTGGGGTTATCTTTACGAGCATGAACAGCCCACGATTGCACAGTACTGATGTCTACACATTCATCCCCATAACGTGCCCTCAGTCTCAGGTGAATGTCAATTTGTAGCACATTTTCTGCGTTTAGAAACTCGATCACTGCACGCTACTTGCTCAAAATCCAAAATGCGTTTTCAAGGTAACAAAGAAAATAAAAACATAGGAAGCGTTACTTTTCAGCACGCCCTCGTATATATACTTTATTGCAGAGCCATTTCAGGATTGTAATGTTGTTCATTGACATTCCAAATTACAGTTTGCAGAATTTCAACACAAAATGTTAATAAGAAATGAAATTACACATGCCATATTAAATGCAAAATGTTGAATTTTTCACGAGTTTTGTATCTCTTAAACCAATTAAATCTCAAACTCAAAATTTTTACTGAAGTTTCTTATCATAAAGTACTGTATTGTGCACAAATTTCAGATTTTTGAACAACTGCCCACCAGAGATATTTAAACGTGAACTTGGAATTTTTTAACAAAAAAAGTATATATTTATGACCCTGTAGAAAAAAATATTAAAGTCTCAAGCTTCAAATAATTTTGACATACTCTATTGGTACACAGGTACTTGCACAAAAAAATTCAAGTGTCAAACAAACTGCCTTCCTTCCAAAAAAAATGTCCAAAAATGTCATTTTGAGCGATTAAAATACACAATTTTAACCTTAAAATTTATTATGAAGGAATAATATTTAGAAAATTACACAGAAATATAATTGTAGCCTATAATGTGCTTAACATCACAGATTTTGTCTCATTGTCGTAGAACTTACCAGAGCTGAGAAAAAAAAGTTGCCGCTGATGCTTACGAATGGAGAAAATGACGTGCGCCATCATAAAAGAATGCCCGCCATCTTCAAATCGGTAATAGTAAAAATAAAATAAGAGTGGTTCTGAACTGTCAATATATGAGGCTCACACCACACACAAAATAAACTTTTTTAAAAATGGTCAAGCAACCAGGTTGTATGACTTCATATGGATTGACCCACAGGGGAGTCGTAACATCGGCATTTATCGAGCGAGAAATAATGGAAAATAACTTCCTCAAAAATCGGTTCCAACATTAAAACTTTCATGAAAATACGTACACCATGTGACCTACAATTTCAAACAGTAGTTTAAAAACATGAAGGTATAATTTTAGGTATATTTGCCACAAAATGCATTAAATTGAAAATATGAATTTTTGGGAAAAGAACACTGAATAATAAAAATAAAATAAAAAATAACACCAATTTGGAAGAAAAATGAAAGATCAATGTCCCTACCGATTAGTAACATGACACTAAATTTTGTGTGCCCCTGGCATATATGTCTGACAACAAAGACTGGAACTATCTGTACTGCAGTGTAGCTGTCAAAAACTTGTCCTGCCAGAAATCTCTTCATCTGAGCAAAGAGATGAAAGTGGGTATATGCAAGGCCAGGCCTGTAGAGAGAGTGGTCCAAGATCTCTCACTTGAAATGCTGTAAAGGAGCCTACATGTACTCAGCTGTATGGGGTCGTGCACATTGGATTGGACTTCATCGTCTGATCATACTATCGCTCATGATGTCTGGTCTGTACACCTTAAACGATTGCTGGTGGCTCTATGCCGGATTCTGAGTGTGCAAAAATCTGATTACAGCACATACCTCGCAGTCGGTGGGAGACTGTATGAAAGCTGCCATCTTTAACCTAGAGCTGTCCTAAAACGGCTGTGTTTTACTGCACCAGATTAAAGCCATATGACACTTCTTCCTGCCCGCACATGCGTGTTGCGCTCCGACCACTAGTGCCGCGTACAGGTGCCATGGGAACTTTTTTCTGGATGCCCCTCATACATCAACTTTCGAAAGCTGTTATCAAGAACGTGTTCCTGTTTTAATATTTGATTAACAAAATCAGGCACCTTCACAATGCAGTAGATTCGCCTTCCATAAATTGCTTGCGTTTAATTTTAAATATATATATGCCAGCCCCGTGGCGGAGTGGTTAGCACATCGCGCTACAACGCCAGAGGTCCCGGGGTCGAATCCTGGCCTGGGCATGGATGTTTGTAAGTGTCTTTTCATCAATTTCATCATATCATCATCACTCATTCCCATCTTCACAAATTAGCCAAAAGTGGCACAAAAAGCGAAGTAAAATAAATCAAATCAAATCAAATCAAATGCATATATACCCTTCCCGCCAGTAATAATGGTATAACTGCATGTTGGCAGTTTCACAGTACTTCACTTGGATATACTGTGAATGTTTGTACTGAAGGAGAAGTCCCATTGGTAATGTAAGGAAATATGACACTATTTTGTATGATTCAATTATTTCACTTGTGTGCAAGGATTAAGTTGTTTGCTTTACATAGAAACGAGAAGTAGGTTTGTGCATTGAAAAATCAGCCTGCACTCATGATGCTTTCAAGCAGAGGCTTCCAAACCTCAGTGGAAATATGAACATATAATAACGAGAGAGGCTAAAGAGATTGAAAAATTACAAAATTCCTTTTTGCATCAATTACTTCACTCTAATGTCATTTAGTCGTAACTTTAAAAATAATTAAATATTTTATTGAAAACTGACTGCATATGAAAAAAATCCTCCCTAGCTTGCGAATAGTAATAATTTTAAATTAACTATTTGGCAGTTTGAATGCAAATCATAGAGAAATGAAGTCAATTTCGTGGAAGCTAATATAGGTACTTAATATACCTGGATCTGTGTGACATACTTATTTCCATTTGCAAAAACATGAATTTAAATTATAATTGTCAGGGAAAAATCTAAATTTTGTCCTGGAAAAGTCAGGGAATTTCATTTCTGCTTGTTTCCAATATTTTAATTGTAGGGGCGCCCCAGAGAACTGCGCTATGCCACTGAATTTGAACCCTATCGAACATTTGTTTTCCTTTGGCCACATGAAGATTTACCTAAGTTAGTGATCACTTCTGTAATGGCATCGATTTTTCGATATTCATTTGGCGCATATTTCTTTATTGTTAACATTTTTCAGTGATGTGTGAAGATTTCCGTTTTTTTATGCTGCGAAAGTTTAATGCAGAATGAAGAAAAATTGTGCGATCCTTGTGTATTTTAAAACTTTTCCAATAATGAAATGCAAAGATTCATATCCACTTATCAATTTGCTAAACCCCCATGAGGATCATGCATTAACCCTCATCCAGAAAGCAGCTCTCTTGCAGTTAAAACTCATAATATTAAAATTGCATATTCAAGATCATTCATTTTCATTATGGAGAAAACAACAAAACAAAATCTTCAGAAAATGCCACTTTTCGGCAGCTCAGAACATCGAAAGGAGTCCTCTAGGAGCAAACCGTTTCTAAATAAAGTTTCTCGAACACTACACAATATAATATATTAACAGTTGTTGCTGTCGTACAGCGAAAACATTATACTTACGTTCAGGACAATTACAAGTAGTAAAAAGTAGCGGTAAATTAAATTATGATTGATAGAATGTTTTTTTTGTCTTTTTTGTCAAGGTACTGTACAATGCGTAATATGAGAAAATACATTTGTTGTAGGTACTTCAGGACACATTCTCATAAATTTGTGTCCAAAATAATTCAACATCCCGTCTGTTTCGAGGTGATTATAACCTGAAGCCATTCTGTGACTGTTACAATCGACATTAGTTGCCAAAAAGAAAAAGAAACCTGTGTTTGACAAATATAGACGAGGTTTTCTTTTAGTTCTAGTTCAGTTAGTGCTCCTATAAATACAAAACCAATGCTTGAATTGGAAGTTCCTAGATAGGGGGACATTAGTATGGAACCATGAATACATTTAAGAAGGAGGGATGCGTATGCAAATTTTCCCAGCTAGAGGAATGGTTCTCACAAATTTTCTGAAGTGGATCATAGAATTCTCCGTGATTCCTCCTCTCCGAGAACTACATGTAAGCAAAATTGGGTGCAAATGTTACAAGAGGATGTACGAAAAACCGAATTTTTCCTACCTTGTGAGAATTTAATGGGTGCAAAAGTTAAAATATGTTGGACAGAAACTTTTTTTTTCTGCCTTGTGAGAAATTCGGATTTAATTAACTTTTTGTAGGGCACATTTTTGCAGATTAAGATCGAAACTGTGCAAATTTAGGGCATTACTCGAGCTATGGGATTCTAATAAAATCCCTGTTGTTATTAGTAGCAGTGGTGTATCAAGGGGTGGGCGACCGCCCGGTGCCTCGCTTTCCGAGGTGTTCATACAAAACATGTAATTATAGAAATGAGAAAAAAGATGGTGAAGGATAATTTTTGTGGACAATAACATTAAAACATTATTTTTTTCTTGTTCTAAATTCTATGTAAAAGTTATAATTTGAAGAAAGAAATTTTAGGGCGAATGAAATTATTAAATATCATTCTCGTCAGTATTTTTTTTTTATTATTATTATTTAAAAATTATTTTCTGACGTGTCACTGAAGATTTAGTATCGATTCACATTGAGATTTCAAATTTAAAGAACGAATGGGGCCTCGAATTCTAATCTCGCCCAAGGCCTCACGATATGTTGCTACGTCACTGCATATTAGAAAGATGGAGGTGGAGACGAAATGAAACACATCGATAATGTGACAGCGATATTGCGGGCATTCAAAATTCTCCTGACAGTATTTTGTAATCTCTGTTTAGACTAAATTTATGGAGCGTAACAAACTAAACTGACAGTAATTTGAGAGAAATATTTAGCAATAGTACGTTGTTAATAAGTTTTCAAATATAATGTATAATTTGCGAGGGGATTGAAGGCAAAATTATAACAATTTTCACTCCTATAACTACCATCAATTTAGCGAAAAATATGTAACGTTCTTAAAAACACCTTAGTGCCTTTGACTGTTGGTCTTGAGTTATATTTCATAAAAAAAGTGAAGTAAAAGTAAAATAAAGTAAAGTGCTCCCCTGTGCTTTGCCATGAAGGCATATACTGTGTGTGGAGTTAGGACCCACACTTTCTTGATCACAGCCGAAGGTGGGGTGATGTGATAAGCACCAAAATCCTGACCGCCTTTACCCCCAGAGTTTCCTACAGATATCCACTTTATACGACGCTGGGTGGGCGCCGGAGCTGCTTGAAACTTACATGATCCTATTTTATTAAATGAACTAAATACTTTAGTTAAACATGCAAATAAGAAGAAAATGGTTCGTACGCTGGCCTAGACCAGCAGTACTAGTTTAAAATGTATTCAAGCTTGTCACTTGCCTACATGATTGGATCTCTAATTTCTTCCCTTTTTTGTTCATAAGAATAGCCACGCAAAGATATGAGAAACTTTAAGTAAAAATAAAACAAACTAGTTATGCGCTATTCTCGAAATTACTTAAAAGCTGATGTAATTCCCTTGCCCACTACCAGTGTCCCTTAATCCCAGATTAAAGAAAAAACAAAGACCTTGACAGTGTCGAATGTACAACTATCAAAGTATAATATGCGAATTCAGGTACCTCTTTGCCAACGGGTAAAGTTATATTGCAAAATCAACGCGTCCCTTAATCAACTCGTTTCCTATTAAGAAGTCGGTCCGGTCCCCTTCAGGGGTTCGAAATATGTTTCTCTAAGAACAATAACAAAATCTTCCGAAAAGTAAACGTTGTCTTGTCTCAAAATGAATCAAAATTTGCGTGGACTTATCTATGCATTCCAATGAAATATTTGGTTGACCCGTTACTGCTATCCCGAGGATTAGCCACAGCCACTCCGCCACCGAGAGAACCTTCCAAAGTAAAAAATAAAGGTAATAATACTAACCCCCGTTACTCAATTGGTTCCCTTATGGAGGCGATTCGAAAAAGACCACTAAATTGGAATTTTCCATCATCATAAGTTTGAAGGGACAAGATTTGAAAAATAACCTCCTTCTGCAAGCGTGCTTTCACGCCCAGCCCTACAACACGTTACATTGGAAACTGCATTAAACAAGTGTTACTGTCACTAAACAAAAGAAAATATTGATAGAAGAGCCAAAACGAACGCACTGTATATTCATAAAAACACAATTTTCAGAGAAGGACCATGTACTGATTCTATCGTTACAGTTTGTTATCTCACATTGTGAGCATATACGAAATCTGTTGGGCCTCCCCGATGGTCAAGTGGTAGCGTCTTCTCCTAGTTATCAAGGGCTCCCGGGTTCGATACCCGGTTGAGGCAAAAGTGGTTCGGATCCCGCTTTAAACTGTATGTCCAGTCCCGATTAGCCTTACTGTACATAAAGTGGACTTAAAACAACAAATCAACAACAACAAATCAACAAATCTACGATATCAGTTAAAAAAATTAAATTGACTACTTGTGCTGCAATTATGTGAATTCGAAAACTGAAAGACATAGACTGATGATAAATGGTATACGTAATTTCGTGATCTTTGTCAGTAGTGAATAGATTCTCTACTTTTTTCACTTGTTTTTCTGGGATTGTTTTATCGCCTGGATTAATTGCAAGGCTGAGAATGAATGATGAACTAATAAAGTGAGCGATCGAAGAAACAGAAGGATAAATATTTCCGTCCACGACTAACATGGGTTGGAGCCTGGAAACGCAGGCTTCGGAGCGCGTCACGTTGGCCACTCCGCAACAGAAGCCAGCAAATGTGCTACATAAGAAATTACAGCCCAATTTAAAGCAAGTTGTTACAAGGGGAATAGATGATACTTGCTTATGATAAACTATATGAATCCCAGCCTTCCTCCCTCCCTCTTTGCAGTGGTTCTATATTTTGAAGATGAAGAAAAACAAAATGAGAATTGATTATATCACTGAATTGAGCATAATTAAGAGATCACATATTATATTCCTTTTTAGTGTGTTTTTTACTACATAACCATCATTCATCATTCTCCTATCTGATTGCGTTACCAGCTACGAACAAGATGACGGGCCTCCCCGATGGTGCAGTGGTAACGTTGTCGCCTTGTAATCAAGGTGCTCCGGGTTCAATACCCAGTGGAGGCCATATGACATAGTTGTTTGGATCCCACTTTAAAATATCAGTCCAGCCCCGATTACCCTAACTTTGCATGAAATTGACAAAGCATTAAGTCACACAAACAAACGTGATAACACCTTCCGGTAGCCGAGAGCAAGCAGTGATCGATTAACGATTTGACCTCCAAAGGTAATCAGTGTTTATTTGCGAGTTTCCTCATATTGGTCGTTGAACCTCATCGTTACTATTAGACACATTTGGACGAAAAGCGACACTCAGTTATAAAAAAATACGAAGAGGATGAATGGCGATTTGTCGCTCAAACAAATGGAATCTAACACATTATGGCTTGTCCGACACTCGAAAGCATAACCATGTGGCAATACGGAGGCGAGATCGTGAATCGATCACTTATCACTCCCACATACGAATGCGAAGATGTCATATCAAATAAAGAGTTAAATGGTTATGAAGGTGACTTACCTTAGGAAAAGGTAGCTTGGTGGCACATAAGAGATTGCGGATGAAAGTTAGGAACGTCGTCTTGAATTCTCTTAGTTCGAACACTCTTCTCCGCTCAGTCCAAAACACTTTACGAATTTGCACTAATGTGCGAATACGGATGCAAGTGGGTTTTTGTAGGATTCGGAGTCACGTGGAAGGGGGCGGGGGTCTTGTTATCTGAATAAGAAGACAACCTCCGTGCTAAAACATCCAAGAATAACCTACAAAGGGGATGACCCCTTTCCCCTTCTCAGGGAAATCATTTTTGATTTGCCACCCTTAAGTGCGGCGGGAAAGTAAGGCCCTGACCTACTAAAGATGATGCCGAAACGGGGGATATGTGAAAGCAACCCTTTGATGGGCAGAGTCTGAAGGTTCGTCTTGGATGTGTTATTCCTCGGGAATCCATTTTTATTGCCTTGCTTGTGCAGAGAAAACCCATGTCGTCGGTGTTCAACCCAAAGTCTTTGAACTGTAGTAAACAAGCTGTAAAACAATAAAACTGCATTTTGTCATATTGTAGCTTTCCCTTGACCAGTGAAGGAGAGATCGCAATTATTTGTAGAAAGAATCCTTTCAGTCCCTTAAACTTGACCTTGGGGAATCAACAAGGATGCCGCGGATTTTTAGGTGGGGGTGTTTGAGGTGTAGCAATGGAACAGCAAAATAATTGCATTCAAGTGATTAATTTATGCTTAGTATTTTCCAGTGAACATCTATCTATATATATACTAAGCTAGTCTGGTCAGTGGCTGAGCGCGTTAACTGGCCGACTTTCCATTGCGCCACCGAAGTTTCGAGATTCGAGTCCCAGTGGGGGCATGAGTGTTCGTTTCATCAAATCATCAGCGATCATCATTAAGTCCAAAAGCAACATAAATTAACAAAAATTAGGATCATGGAGGGAAAGTAACAATCACATAAAATTAAATGATGTGATCATTATTGTATATTTCACTTTCCTAGTACATAGCAACAACAACAACATAGTGATGCCTCTCTGATGGCGCAGTGGTAGCGTCGTCGCATTGTAATCAAGGATCCCGGGTTCGATAGTCAGTGGAGGCACATAGAGGTTTGGATTCCACTTTAAACTGTAGGTCCAGTCTAGATAAGCCTTAATGTGCATAAAGTGGACTTACAACAACATTCCAATTCAACAACATAGTGATGAAAGAAAGAATTGTACTTACCTATATTCTTCTCTTGCGAAACTTTTTTTCTCTTTTATCCACACAAGCCGCAGATGAAATATATTACAATTCTACCTCACCTTAAAGTTTCTTCATCTGAAGTTGAAACACCATGCAAGGCGATTATATCCAAATTATCGTGTCGTCTGGAATTCCGATACGGGACCTGGGTTATTGGTTGGAGACCTAGGGAAGGTTGAGTTCAGACCGTCTAGACAAGATATAACAGAAACGACAAATAGACAGCGAGCGCACGATACAGTCATGACGAGACCGAGACTCTCCTCCTAATCGGAACTTTAGTAACATGGGAGAAATGCAAGGTATTTTAGAATGTCAATATAGGAAAGCTACATGTTTGCTTAAGACATTTCAAAAGTTTGTATGTCAGTTTATTGTACACAGAATGAACAAAGTAATAACTTCTATTAAGGCAACTACGCTCAGCTAGTACTCTGCACAATTTCGATCTCGACCACAATGTAGATACTGTGATCATCACTACTCGGGAACTTGGATTGGTAAGGGAGAAAACGTGGGGTATGTTGAGAAGGGTTAAATACTGGGCGACATTAATATCGAGAAGGGAGAACTCGGTAAAAGGGCAAGCGCTGAGGCAACAGGTGCAAGGGGAGGAAATGGGAACATGGGCGAAAGAGATCAGAGGTAAACTATACGAAATTGGATTGGGATGGATCTCGGAGGGGGAACACGTCGACCAGGGGACATTGCAATTAGTGAAACAAAGATTAGAGGATATAGATAGGCAGGAAATAATAGCGGAATGTGAAACCAAGAGATCGCTCGAACTCCAAAGAAGGGGACCGCGGGAATGGGGACAAGTAGCGTACATCAAGAAGGTGAGCATGGTGGCAAGAAAGGGGTTGGCATGGATGAGGCTAGGGGGATGGAGACACAACACAGTAAAAAATGAGGAAGGGTTATATAAATGCGTATTATGCAATGGTGATGATGGGACAGAACATTTATTCTTATGTCAGGACACGCGCGTTCTGCAGGAGGAGAAGCTACGCAACATCAGCTTGGAAACTGTGTTCAAATCAATCATAGTGCAAAGGAACATGGAACTATTGGAAAAAGTGGGGGTATATTTACAAACAGTTTGGGGGAAAAGAAGTGTTGCACAGACACGGGATAAGGAAGAGGAATAAGTGTTAGCTTAAGTGAGAACAGTTAAAACAACCAGAACTGCTATTTAACACCTATACGGAATGTAATGGAAAGTGTAGTCTGTAAGAAAAATCATAATTGTGAAATACAAATAGATGTAGTGCGCACAGCCGATGGCTCGCACATGAGATGAGCAATAAATACTTACTTACTTACTTACTCCCCAGTCGCCTTTACCTCTACAGTTTGTCCACAAGTATCCACTGATTTGAGGCTGGGTTAGCTCGTAAGACACCATTGTATTGTAAACTTCCAGTAAACTTCATCAACCAACCACAGCTCTGTTTTCGGATAACGCTTACCATGCTCGTAAACCAGAAGTAAAACATGAGATGGTGAAAATATTCCCTTCTCCAACTTAGAGGAGGACAGTGTAAACAGCACTAGAGCTCTTGTATTGAGAAATAATCAATGTTAATCGTCTACTCTACATGTTATCCATATCCTTTCTCGGTAAAGTTAAAATATACGTATATTTATTTCATCATTTCGTCTTTCGTTATCCTCGAAAGAAACACGCAACGATTTAGATTGTGTGTGTATGTGTGTGTGTGTGAATAAATATGTGTGTGGGTGTGTGCATGTGTATGCATGCACGTATAATGTGGAAAAGTAAAGCCGGCACTTTTTTTTAGTAGTTGTCAATGTTTTCTTAAACTGCACATTCAAAGAACTTATCGAGGACAGTTCTCTAACACAGACAGAGCTATTTTATCATTCTACTTGTACCAAAAATATGATTGGAATAAATTAATGTTCTAGAATGGCAGATTTGGTTACAAGAACCCAAAACCTTCTTGTCCGAAAACACTTTCACCAAAACGTTTACCGCCCACATTACTTTGAACAATGGCATTTTGTAGTGAAAGCATCTAATGTAATAAACAAACAGATATCAACATTCATTATAACCAATCGTGCTTGTGTACTTGGTAATTACGTGTTAAAAGTTATCAAAGTGTTGAAAAGAGGGCTACGTTAAGGTTTATTCTTGGTGAAAAAGTAACAAAAACTAATATTTGCAGGGTTGATTCTGTCCTCAGCTTTTTCCTCACCACTTCTCGCCATAGAATACCTTCTGTCAGACACCTCCATAAAACAGACATTATGTATATTTTGAATATTCAGTCACCACACACTCGTAACCAACTAGCAGACATGACATTTTTGCATAAAATCATTAATGACAAAATTAAAACGGAATTCCTAGTCAACCAATTTCATCTACGAGTACCCTCACGGCCAACCCGCAACGTAAAGCTCTTTCACATTCCCGCTACAAGGCTCTCTGGGAAATGGGTTGGATATGGGAAGAGGGAGGAAGAAACAACAGAAAATCAAATCAGGGGCAGGTTACTCGACATAGACAGACAAGAAATAATAGCAGACTGCCAAACAAAGACCTCAATCAGGAAACAGCTAAGAGTAAGAGAATGGGGGAAAGCGAAATATATCCAGGTGGTGGGAAAAAATGAAAGAGGCGCGCTGGCATGGTTCAGATTAGGGGGATGGAAACAACTAAGAAAGATAAACGAAGCAGGGGAAACGATATGTCCTTTGTGCGATGGGGAGGAGACGGACAAGCATATCCTACTGAACTGCCCTTCTACACATGACCTAAGGGACAAATGGATGACAAAGTTAACAGGCAGGGAGATGATAGAAGTGGTAGACGACAGAATAAAGATAAAGGAAGCGGGGCAACAAGTGTGGAAATACCTGGGAGAAGTAAGAGAACGGCGGGGGAAAGCTATTAGAGAAGGCAACGAAATGAGTTATCATGCTCCAGACGAGCCATCTTTATAGTGTAAGTGTGTGTAAAGCAAAATGTATTCGTGTTTTGGTGAGAGTGCAGGAAAAGAGAAGTGAGGAGAAAGACTGGAAGAAGAACTGCCGAGGGAGGGGAAGAATGTGTATATAGGGGACAAAGTAAGAGACAGCTTAAACGAAAACTAGATGCAAGAAAATAGTGTAGAAAAATCAAAAATATGTAGTGCGTACTGCGTATGGCTCGCACAAAAAGAAAATAAATCTAATCTAATGTAATCTAATAACCTGTCTGTAAATACCGATATTTTCTTGTCAGAACACAGTTTCTGACAATCGCTAAGAATGTATAATTAACATTTTTTTTCGTCTGCCCTCTGGAATTGTCTTGTTTTGTTGTTGTTATTTTCATTTTTTCTTGTTGCTACAGTTTCAGTATCAAATGGTCTTTCAGTACTGTATCTGATACTTTAAGTAAATTGATAAAAAAAATAAAAAAATAAAATTGCGTTCCTTCAAATGAAAACCAACATTAGTGTTGCCTACGAGACTGGACTTTCGTGTGTTTCGTGTCGTTTCGTGAAAATGACAACTCGTATCTAAACTATTAGTTTGCCCCTTATGGTGTCTAGTCTCGAAAATTTTCGTTTCCCCCTTCTCGTGTCTCTTCTCGTCTTGTCTCGAAAACGAGACGAGATGTCTCGCCCAGTCCTGTAAAAGCAGGATATCAGACACAAAATGTAAATGTGGGAGACATCACAAAATGTTATTTATTACATTTTGCTCACTGTATAGCGCGATAATAAATAAGGTTCGTTATTCAAAAGGAAATTAGTCTTAAAAATGCTTGTTGTTTTTGTTTTACCGATATTTAGGTATTTTACGGAATGTGCCCTGTGGTTTGTCTGGCTTCCATGCACTCTTTATCCATCGTACATTAGCCCCGTCTAGTTGGCTGCACTTTTTGACTCTCTTTGCACCGAAGCGTCTAGTTGGTTACACGGTGCAACACCGAGTCGTCTACTTCGTTGAATTGGTGTCAAGTAGTGCATTTGGTGTCTGCACCGTTTGCACTACGTTCTGATTCGGTCTACATGTGGCGTATGATCACGTGGTGAGTGCTAACTAATCAAATGACCCTTTAAAGCAGCAGACAGGCATTTGTTGAATCTTCTGAACTTGAACACCGCGAGGAGAAAGTAACCATATATTGTGCACACCCTCCTGACTTCTTACTTCCTGGATTACAAGACCATGGCACGTGATCTTCACATAGCCTAATATCCATCAGAAAAGATGATCAGGGAGATTCTGTTGATTGGACTACAATGCGAGAGGTGATTGTGCAAAAGACTGATAAGGAAAAAGTCTTCTTCAAAACCAGTCATCTGGTGGGAACGACTGCAAGCTAAACTCAATTACAACTACCATGTAAATTGTAATCAGAACCTCCTAAGATTTCAAAGGACAAATATGATGATTTGATGTCCCTTTGTCCCTTACCTGTAGTTAGAGTAACGGATTATGTTAGATTTTTTTTTTAATCCTTGCCGCATTGAAAAAAAGAGAACCTTGCTTTGCAATAGTTTCTTTGATTTGACTATTTGTATCTAAGGGTCAAAATATGATGTTCTGACAGTTTGTGAGTATGTCACTTCATAGTATTTGCGACAGAAGTCCATATAATTCTGCATGTTTACCTTTATATGAATATCGTTATGGCAATACCAATCATGTTCCATTATTGTATTATGTACTTCAGGTTTATTGTCACTGTAAGTGTCCAGTATTTTTTAGTTAATGGGTATGCGATTGATTGCTTGATTGATTTAGTTTATTTTACTTCGCGTTTTGTGCTTCTTGGCTAGGTTGCGAAGATGGGGATGAGTGATGAAATGATGAAATTGATGAATGGACATTCACAAACAACCAAGCCCGACCGGGATTCGAACCGGGACCCTTGGCGTCGCAGCGCGATGTGCTAACCACTCGGCCACAGGGTCGGGCGGGTATGCGATCTATAGTACAATACTTCCCACAATGGAATATTACGCACTAAGCTCCGCGTCAGGTTAAGTTTGCAGCAGGTTTTATGTATTAATCCGCGCGCGAACGGAGCTCAGAACCATCCGTGCCAGTCTTGCCTGAACCACCGAGCTCTTCGTATCGCAGACAATGAGAGAATCGGCAGTATTGCCAACCCCTTAACATATCAAAACCCGTACATGTATATCAAGCGGAATGCATTTTTGCTTCTCTTGTCTCCTGAATCATACAATTTTAAAGTACTTTCTGCGCATAGATTATGTAATAAATGTGTCCCTACTTAATACAAATCGCGAAATATCTTCGAAACATGAGGGCATGTGTGTATGTGTCGAGCACGCACAACAGAAAAAAACAAAGGTAACAGTAAACGACAGGCCCCTCTTGAATTTAATGAGTAACGTTATTGTTTCTCGTTTAGAAATAAATAAATTTATGAAAATCTTGATTGCTTCGTTCGCAATACATACGTTACTAAATATAAGATACACGCCCGTCAAGTTTACACTACCAAAAAAACATGATTTGTTATTGGTGATATATACAATGTAGTGAATTGTCTGCTACTATTTCTCTGTTTGGTTTCAATTTATGAATCACTTCATTAAAAAAGGAGCCAAATGTTGGTCTCTCCATTTCTTGGTGATAAGGTCCCTTCCTTTTCTTTGCACGGAACAGTAAACACGCGTATTCAACAAAGCCTTCATTGCCGCCAGTGCGCGAAACAATAAGCCTCCCCATCCCCCGTCGTTCGTTGCTTCAGCCCTGGCGGTGGTTTAGCACACTCCTGCGGTTGAATCAATGTACGACCCACGTTGACGCATGCCTCGTCCAAATAATTAACGTTTTTTTTGTTTGTTTGTTTTTTCTCTCACAGCGATATCTTTTAATACCGGGGAGATTCTTTTGTCGTCAAACAACAAACAATCGTTTTCTACTCCTAAACTCAACCGCAAATCATTCAACATCCAAGACAGTTCGTGCGCTCATTGACGGCAAATCACCTCACGACCTGTTTTATTTTGGTCTTGTTGCCGTAAGGAGGAATATGTATTTAAAACAACTTGTTTAACTTTGAAGAGCTTTCTCCTTCGAATGATGTTCAAAATAACACTTGGGCAAAGCCAAAAGACACTGAACAGGAGACCTCGATTCAGCCATTCTCGCTGTACAGCTCGAATAGCAATGAATCACGATAAAAATAGGGTAAAAATAGTGGGATGTGCAACACTGATATCACGAATTCCACGCGCTTTGCAACGTATTCAGTCTCAGTCGATTCGTTCTTGAGCTTTTGTCTTCCTTCAGCGCAACCGACTGCCCAGTTGGCGAATCTGCGGATTCAAGTTCGTCTGATCAGTGATTGCAACCGATCAAGTACATACCTGCTAATGGATGTATCATTTTGTCTGTATATTACACATTAAATAACTGTTTTGTTGCAAGCGTGCAGTTGTGTCAGACTGGAACCCTTCTCAGCGGAACTATATTCTGCGCGCACGTTTGGATCTACATATGCGAAAACCTGCTGGAAACTTAACCTGACGCAAGGCTTAGCTAACTGCATATTGTAAGTAAGTCTTATGTATACATTCATGCCTTTGCAATGCTTTTTTGTATTTAATGTGCTTTGGTGTATTTCCAGATTTCTTTACTTATTTTTCTGATACTGCAAAATGTTTATTTTTATTTACCTACCATTAAACAGTTTACCATGTTGCTACTTCCATTATATCTTCTTTTAAAACTGTTTTGTAAGCATTAAGTCTAAATAGAAAGCTATATAATCTGAACGGCCTGTTTCACTTAATTACCAAACTTCCGCATAACATTATCATACGAAGGAAGACTTTCTGTACTCTTCATCATCAAGATGGGCGTAACTCACTTATTCCCCACTTCATGGCATACTTTGTGTGATCTCCCGTTACGAGGCAAAAAAGCGGATCTCTGGCGTAACTCAAAATATCTCCACTGGAACATGTTTTTCTCACAAGACAAATGGGCGTCTCTGTTTCAAACGGCCGAAAAAGCCATTATTACTGATTTGCAAAAATGCAAACACATTCACCAAAAAGCACGGCCCTTTAGCTATCTGTATGCTTCGAGACATTTCAATACCCCTGAAAACAAAAGTATATTCAATGATAATGTATGATCACAAACTTTACAATGCTCTCCTGAAAAATCAAGAAAACTGAGATACGCCTTTTTGTCTCGGTAGGGACGAATTCATAATTTTCCTGTCTAATAGAAGATTGGGATAAATAAATACCCAGGTAACGCCGGGCAATCAGCTAGTAAGGTAATAAATGTCTGCTAATAGTTCCCCGCAAACTTCGTTTTCTATTAATGTATACCTCGTACGCACTATCTTTTTTACCTATATGGGAGATATGCTTATAATTGAACGTTAATTCATTGAAGTATATTTTTGAAATGGAATGGAACACAACTCAACACAAGGGTGCCCATCTCCTTGAGGGTCATCTTATTCACAAGTTCTATACGCTGTCCCTGTTAACCGTAAAACAGGGCCGCGCATATCGGCAGAGTAGGAGGAGGAAAATGGAGTTGTGAAAGCTCAGCGTTGCTAGCCGTACGGTACATGTACGGAAATGTCATGTCATGTACGGACGTACGGTCCGGACCTTTGTCCGTATGCTAAATGCACGGCTTGTCAAAATTTGCTCTTGCAGTTTTATCCCTAATATTTGCCTAAGAAATTCTTAAATCAATCGTACGGACCTGGAGACAAAAATAAAATCCGTTTGCAATGTGCGTTCAGTATTATCGTTTTCAAAAGTTTGCAACGCTGACAGTAAGGAGGAGGATTACACAATCTCGTTTCTCTCACTGTTCGTTTGTGGAGCCGTCTCGCGTCACTACTTCCGTAGGGACTTGTTCTCGTTCGCCTGGTCTAAAGTTAGCTGGTACGGAGTTTATAAGTGAAGTGGCAAAAGGGGGGCTTTATAAACCAAGTTATTTTTTTTCAAAGGTTTAACAGTACTAAATAAAGGTCAATTACGTGCCATATTAAGTTAATCTGGCACACAGGTACAGGTAAAGGTATCCCTGTGCTTGTGCACATATGCCATAAAGGCATATGGGGTGGTGTAAACGTAGAGGTATAGAGCTAAGCATATTCGTGATCTCGGCCAAAGTTGGGATGATGGGATCAGCAACACGTCCGGCCGCCTTTACCTCCAGGCACCCAGTTGTACTCCGACGGGCCTCAGAGCAGCGCTGAAATAGGAAAATGTCTGGATAAATCCCAGGGACTCGAACCTGGGTCTTCAGCATGGTGTGCAATTAAAGAGCATCGTATAGAAAATGGAATTCGGGAGGATGATTTTGGCCAACTGAGTTCCTCGGCTCTGACAATATGTTGATTGCAAGGTGGTTTGATTTAAATCAGGTTGAGTTTTTTTTATTTAAATCACTGATTTAAACCACTCTAAGAAAATAATTTAGATAATAATCTACATAAGGAATTGTAGATATGAGAATCCCTTTTGATAAAAGTACTATAATCTCGATATCATTGAATTGTGTTTATTAAAGTCTAAGAAAGGAAAACAAAGGATACAAAATATGTGTACTGATGGGGTGAAGATCATATGAAAGGTAATGTTGTAAGCAAACTGTAAAGACACTAAAATTTGTCTTGATTTAGTTTCAATAGTAGGCAAATGTAGAAAAAATTCTGTGCAGAATAATATATAAAATACTAATCATGTAAAACCGTAAATAGTGTAATTATCGTTAAGCTGTAAATAATCATGGCAGCTTATATTTTTCAAACTATATTTAAAAAATTGCCAAATTTCAGCTACACTGGAAAAATAGTTACTGAAATTATTATATTTTCATTAACACGCTCAACAAACACTTCCATAGTAGGTTCATATACACAGTATCAGAAACAGAAAAACTTATATTTACATATATCTTTTAAATATTATTCTATATTCAAATGGTTGAAACATGGCCGTTTACCAAAAAATCATACAACCAATTATTAGTGTGTCTTTTTCCTTTAAAAATCGATTTATATAAAGAAACATCAAAAAATTACTTCTTTTAAAATAAAAATCATTATTTTTATTCACCCGGGTTGAGGATAACAAACAGTGTACTGTAAATTATGAGAAGTATGTTAATTTTGTTTATGTTGTTTTAATTGTTAATTACATTGACATTTAATATGGGTATAATAATTCCCAAAAGTAAATCAAGTAGCTTTTATTCTGACTTGACATATTCATTATAGCTACTATTTGCATCGGTACCACCTTGAGTAATTAACTGAGACTGCTTGCACACTTCACTTATAGTAAGCATTGTGGGAGAACCAGAGGAACCCATTCAGCTCCACCCTGAGTCAGATCAACGTATCTCCACTTCTTCTTATCAGTAATGATGGTGTCGAAACTTTTGTAAAAACAAAATTCCCGGACACTCCAGGTTTTCCAGAGCAAGAACCAAAGTTTCAAGACCAAATCATTAGGGCAATTGGCGTATATGAACATGTGTGGAAGAAGATCACAATATTTCACACCTTATATACCCGTCAATGAAGGGGGAAAGTATCAAATGTCAGGATTAATTCTGTGAAAGGCTGAAATTTGGTATGTTGTTAGAACACTAGGAGAAGTGCAATATCTTACAAGTCCCCCATCCATCTCCCAGATGCTTCTTCCCCTCTGAAACCTCAGTTCCTGACCTACGAAATGGGGTTCCTCGTATAACCCTGTAACTCATGATCATAAACAGACATTTTTTTGGTCGTGATTCCCATTCGATGAACTATAAAAAAGTTATGTTTGATTATTTAAAATGTCAATGGGTTTGCCGTAAGTTATCCAAAATTAAACTGTTGCGGGAGTATTCCGATACTTCGATGTTTTTTTCCCCTTCATTGACTGGTATATAAGGTGTTTCATTGAATGAGGCAGACTACTGTCAGATTATTTTTATTTCCAAAGTCATCCCAAAATGAAACTTACACCAAACAGAGATTGCATTTAACTGTGTAACATACTTTATTCCCCACAAAATTGAACATACATATGTTTATATATGCAATGTCAAAGGTCACATCATGCGACCTTGAAGTAAAAAATTAATATATTCATATAAAGATATTTTTTATGAAGACTATAGCTAAAAAAATGTAGATATAACAGCGAATATTCATTACGTACCTTACCTTTAGTTAAGATCGGAATAATTTACATAAAACAAGTGCTCTGGCAATGCAATTAATGTGAAATGAATGAATAATTGAATATTTATCGAATAATAAAAATGATGTCACATGTAATTGGAGAAAGTAAATTCCTGATTAAAAAAAGTTGAGGATATTAATAACCATCGATTATGCAACAAATGCTAATATTTTCATTACTTAATTATAGTACTTGGTAAGTCTTTCGGGGGGTCCGAACCTCTGAACCCCACCTAAATACGTCCTTCCTGTCCCTCAAAACCGTATGATCCCAATATAATCCTTGTCTTCCAATAAGTTAAGGAGGAAATTATACAGAAAATGCTAAAGGAGTATATTTTCATTAATTAATTTTCTTACTTAATACGTCTTTCGAGGGGGAGGGATCCAGACCACCTAAATACGTCCTTCCTGTCCATCAAAGCCGTATGATACCAATATAATCCTCGTCTTCCAATAAGTTAACAGAAATTATACAACAAAGGCTAAACAAATTTATTTTCCATTATTTAATTTTAGTACTTGATAAATCTTTCGGGGGGGGGGGGGGTCCGGACTCCCTGGACCCCTTCCCCTAAATACGTCCTTCGTTATAAGTAGGGTGCGGAAGTTGATGAAATGGCATCTTTTTTCTGACATCTCGGACACGATGCCCATTAAATATACACAATATTACAATTCGTCTAGAACCCAAAAAAAGGTAATTTTAAAGTGCATTTTTTGCCAATTTTTAGGTTTTAGGTCATTTTCCCCGATTTTCGGCATTTTCCCGTCATTTTTCGCAATATTCGGTGTATTGTTTCGTCATATTTTGTCACGTCTTTCGTTTTGGTAATATTCTTGAGTTTATTCACCAAGGTGAAATATATATCTCGCAGGATTGCAATTTACTAGGAAAAGAAATGCTGAACTGGTGACAGTCTTTGTTGTGTCCGGGGAAATCACCAGGTGTCCGTCTGGGGCAAACTCAAATTTAAGATCAGATAAGGCGATTGCATTTTGTTTAATTTCCTTTTCATTTAAATTTTTAACCCAAAACTAACAAATTTAATGGTCATTTTTTGCATATTTTACGTCATTTTCCCCATTTTTTAGGACATTCTATAGGTCATATACCTATATTTTTTAGGTCATCAACTTCCGCTCCCTAGTTATAAGGTTGGCAATGAATACCGTGTATCACTGAAGGCTAAAATTTTACATATGTAAGTTACTCCATGCCTTCTAACATCCTACCAAATGTCATGAAAATCTGAAATGGTAGGGTTGAAAAGTTCATTTTTTTTTAGGATTTAGCATGGAATATACATCGAATTTGTTTGAATGAAGATTTGTTAATAGAAGCAGTCAGAAAGCCACTAATTTTATTTTATAGCCTTTTGAAATATACTTCAAGCATCAATTTGAAAAAAAAATTGTCATGATAACTGCAGTGTCTTTTAGTGATAATGCAATCTTAGTAAAGTCAGACATTGATACAAAAAACTCAACATTATTTACAATACAATAATTTTTCTGACTCTGAGTGCAAAGGAATGTTGGTGACAACTTTTTAAATGGAATATACCTGTGAATATACCAATATCTATGAAATTTAGAAAAACAAATCAAAGTGATATATAGATTTGAGTCTGAGATATTACTTTTTATGTTAAGCACTGCAGGCCACTACCATGGCTTCGGCATGACCGTTGCGTGCAAAATTCTGAAACTTTAGCCTCCTGTCTCTCAGTAACTATGAGGTGTAGAGGAGAAAAATTTTGCACGTGTTCATACCTTGTTAAAATTAACAAATACACCAAGTTTAATTAAAATATGAATCTGTGGGTTGCATTTTGAAATTCTTCTGTGTGATTTGATATGGAATTAGTCGACAGGATGTATCGTAAACACAGACAATAGTGAAGAAACACTCTTTAGTTTTCTTCATAATTGTAATAAATGATCTTGATATAATAGTGTTATGAGTTCTTAACTGAGAAGGTTACTGCTTCTTCGTTGAGGGTTGGTGAATTTCCTATTACTTGGCTGAAAGGGGTGTTCCAAATTGATACATGTATATGAATCTTTGTATTTAATAATTTTTGTATGAGAAAAGTTTTAAAGAACTTTTTTTCGTTATGCATTAAACTTTCCTCGCATAAAAACGTGAATTATACACAAGATGAAACTAAAAATTCACCCAATATAACTAAAAATTGTAAAAATAAAGGAACTTGTGCAAAATGAATATCGAAAAGAAGATGTCATTAGAGAAGCTCTCGCTTTCTGAAGTAAATATTTTTTTCATAATATGTATGATTAGTTATTATCTGGTCACCATACGTTGCTCCGATTTTCGCAATCTTAGCCGGTAAATGTAAATCCAGAAACAGCAAAACTCCTTATAGGATGAACATTTCTGAGTCTTTCTAGTATCGACAATATTCCTAAGGAAAATATACACCGAGACAAGACAATAATATATTTTTATTGAAGCATTAGCATTTTTTCTGAATATTTATTAATATCTCTTAAATTTGTAAGGTTGGGAACTTAGTGGCGGCTTCCCAGCCGCGCCCTCTCTTCACCCCGTCACTGCTTCGCGGTCCAGATTATCTGAGCCGTCAGTCTGCCTTCCCGAAAACAAGCCACCTGACTAACGGTGGGAGAGAGGATTTCAATAAGCAATCCGAAAATCACCAGCCAACGGGGCCATACAACTTGGCGCCACGTGCAGTGCCTATTCAACCGTCGGTTACCACGTGAAGTAATAAATATATCAAACTCTATCATTGTAGTAAGAGTTTCCTTGGGAGAGAAAGTCTTCTCAAATAACAAGGCAGTCTGATCAAAACACCAGCACAAAGTTTAACCCAAAACAAAATCTGGCGCAAAAAGACCGACAAACGAAAGCGGCACTGGTTCAATTTTTGTCGCAAACATCTCAATTCCCTGTCATAAAACATTTCTCTTGGGAGACCAGTCTCACAATAGGATCTTCAGGAAGGGGTTGAGAGTTTTGGGTGGGTGTGGGTGCGAATGGTAAAGATGCAACCGAGAGGTTGGAAAACAAGTGGTATGCAGCAGGGTCTGAGTGGCCCACCAGGACACCGGACGAAATTGCGGTACGCCCTCTGGAAAACACATTCGGTGCCTTTTCTTCCCTACTTCCGGCAGTCGGTCATAGATATAGCAGTGGCGAATGAATCTTTTCTTTTCTGTTTTCCCTTGGACTTGCAAACAATAAAGTACGACTGAGTGGCCTGACGCCTACGGAACAGAAACAATGACCCCAAAAGGATTTGTAGCTCGTGCCCACTGTACAGAGCCGTCTGCAAACCAATGTCATTAACATCCCAGTACTTCTGTCAAATCGACGGTTGCCGCCCTTGTGTATACTGCTGTGTCTGTGATATAACCATTAATATTTTAATCCTTGGTTACAGGGGGCGCCGCCAGGGGGGGGGGGGTTCGAAGGGTGTACAATTTGGTTGCTCAAAAATAATTTTTTGATTTGTGGAGAGACCAACGGTACATATTGAAAACTTCTTGCAAGCGACTCCATAGTTGTAATTCATCCATGCTCGTTTTCACTTCGTACATTTTTTTTAAACCTTAGTAACTTTTCACCATACTGAATGTTCATGAACAGCACAATTTTCTAGTTTAAAGTTTTAAAAATATCCACATGGACAAAGTTAATACCTAGTAGAAGATTCATGTCTCAATAACTATTTCTACAAAAGTAACGTACGTTCAAAGTCTTGGTTCCTTGACTTTTTGGACACTTTGTAGAAGAAATGGCAAGTATGTGTCTCTTCGTTGCTACACCATGTAAAATTATTTAGCTAATTTCAAAATATGACATTACGAACCTCTAAATTCTTCTAACACTGCAAGTGAAATAGGTTAGCCACAATTGGTAATCTTTGCAAAATTTCAAGCCAGCTTTTTATCGAAAAAAAAACCAGTCCATTCAAAAAAGCCGGCTTTACACACACACACACACACAGTGCAAGCAAAAATGAGCTACAACGTAACGATAGGCTATCACTGCGTTAAGAAGCAAGTGCTGCAAACAAAAGAGGAACACGTACACATTTGGGCACTAGAAATAATATGATAAAATAGAAAAAAATGATATCTAGTGGGGGGTGTGGGATTCGGTAAGATGGATGGACGCATCAGTACAAAATCAAATAGTGACACATAATGGATATAGAAAAGAATGGTATCGTCTGTCGCACAAAGGAATAGCAAGGAAGTAGTGTAAGGCGAGTTACAACAATTTGGTAGGGAACAAAGAACGGGGGTGGGGGGGTTGGACATGGTTCAGGAATGAGAGAAGAAATAAATAAAAGTGTGCTGCTTGACAAGCTCTTGTTTACTCTTACGGCGGGTGCTCTACATGCTGGCAAGGGAAGTGGGGAGCGGGGTATACGCAGTAAACCAACCAGACAACAGCGGTGGAGCCGAGAATTACAGCCTGGCGGGAGGAAGTACTACACGCAACTCGTTCTACATACAGGCTGCTTCGTTTCTTATCGCGCTGGATTGGCCAAGACAAATGGGTAAAAATATAACGCAGTGGATAACAAAGTTATAGAAGACACAAACAACACATCATCCTAACCGTTCCACAAATTTTATATTGCAGACTATCTTAACAAACTTAGAATGCATTTGTACACACACACACACACACACACACACACACACACACATACATATATATATATATATATATATATATATATATATATATATATTATCAAAGGCACATAATTCGTATGTACACTTCCTACGAAGAAAATGCCAAAAAGATAGTACAATTTCGTTGCTCAAAAATATTTTTTTGATTTGTGGCGATTCTGGCCAGAACTCCTTAATATCTTGGTTAATATTTGTGTGCTTATTAAAATAAATAGTGTGCTTTCGTGTGCTAACGAATGCCTAAAAGATAGTACAATTTGGTTGCTCAAAAATAATTTTTTGATTTGTGGCGATTTTATCTTGATATCAAGCCAGAATCGCTACAATAAACTCCATAATAACTTGGTTAATATTTGCGTGCTTATTAAAATAAATAGTGTGCTTTCGTGTGCTAACGAATGCCTAAAAGATAGTACAATTTGGTTGCTCAAAAATAATTTTTTGATTTGTGGCGATTCTGGCTTGATATCAAGCCAGAATCGCCACAATAAACTCCTTAATATCTTGATTAATATTTGTGTGCTTATTAAAATAAATAGTGTGCTTTCGTGTGCTAACGAATGCCTAAAAGATAGTACAATTTGGTTGCTCAAAAATAATTTTTTGATTTGTGGCGATTCTGGCTTGATATCAAGCCAGAATCGCCACAATAAACTCCTTAATATCTTGATTAATATTTGTGTGTTTATTAAAATAAATAGTGTGCTTTCGTGTGCTAACGAATGCCTAAAAGATAGTACAATTTGGTTGCTCAAAAATAATTTTTTGATTTGTGGCGATTTTATCTTGATATCAAGCCAGAATCGCTACAATAAACTCCTTAATATCTTGGTTAATATTTGTGTGCTTATTAAAATAAATAGTGTGCTTTCGTGTGCTAACGAATGCCTAAAAGATAGTACAATTTGGTTGCTCAAAAATAATTTTTTGATTTGTGGCGATTCTGGCTTGATATCAAGCCAGAATCGCCACAATAAACTCCTTAATATCTTGATTAATATTTGTGTGCTTATTAAAATAAATAGTGTGCTTTCGTGTGCTAACGAATGCCTAAAAGATAGTACAATTTGGTTGCTCAAAAATATTTTTTTGATTTGTGGCGATTCTGGCTTGATATCAAGCCAGAATCGCCACATTAAACTCCTTAATATATTGATTAATGTTTGTGTGCTTATTAAAATAAATAGTGTGCTTTCGTGTGCTAACGAATGCCTAAAAGATAGTACAATTTGGTTGCTCAAAAATAATTTTTTGATTTGTGGCGATTCTGGCTTGATATCAAGCCAGAATCGCCACAATAAACTCCTTAATATCTTGATTAATATTTGTGTGCTTATTAAAATAAATAGTGTGCTTTCGTGTGCTAACGAATGCCTAAAAGAAAGTACAATTTGGTTGCTCAAAAATATTTTTTTGATTTGTGGCGATTCTGGCTTGATATCAAGCCAGAATCGCCACATTAAACTCCTTAATATATTGATTAATATTTGTGTGCTTATTAAAATAAATAGTGTGCTTTCGTGTGCTAACGAATGCCTAAAAGATAGTACAATTTGGTTGCTCAAAAATAATTTTTTGATTTGTGGCGATTCTGGCTTGATATGAAGCCAGAATCGCCACAATAAACTCCTTAATATCTTGATTAATATTTGTGTGCTTATTAAAATAAATAGTGTGCTTTCGTGTGCTAACGAATGCCTAAAAGATAGTACAATTTGGTTGCTCAAAAATAATTTTTTGATTTGTGTCGATTCTGGCTTGATATCAAGCCAGAATCGCTACAATAAACTCCTTAATATCTTGGTTAATATTTGTGTGCTTATTAAAATAAATAGTGTGCTTTCGTGTGCTAACGAATGCCTAAAAGATAGTACAATTTGGTTGCTCAAAAATAATTTTTTGATTTGTGGCGATTCTGGCTTGATATCAAGCCAGAATCGCCACAATAAACTCCTTAATATCTTGATTAATATTTGTGTGCTTATTAAAATAAATAGTGTGCTTTCGTGTGCTAACGAATGCCTAAAAGATAGTACAATTTGGTTGCTCAAAAATATTTTTTTGATTTGTGGCGATTCTGGCTTGATATCAAGCAAGAATCGCCACGTTAAACTCCTTAATATATTGATTAATATTTGTGTGCTTATTAAAATAAATAGTGTGCTTTCGTGTGCTAACGAATGCCTAAAAGATAGTACAATTTGGTTGCTCAAAAATATTTTTTTGATTTGTGGCGATTCTGGCATGATATGAAGCCAGAATCGCCACAATAAACTCCTTAATATCTTGATTAATATTTGTGTGCTTATTAAAATAAATAGTGTGCTTTCATGTGCTAACGAATGCCTAAAAGATAGTACAATTTGGTTGCTCAAAAATAATTTTTTGATTTGTGGCGATTCTGGCTTGATATCAAGCCAGAATCGCTACAATAAACTCCTTAATATCTTGGTTAATATTTGTGTGCTTATTAAAATAAATAGTGTGCTTTCATGTGCTAACGAATGCCTAAAAGGTAGTACAATTTGGTTGCTCAAAAATAATTTTTTGATTTGTGGCGATTCTGGCTTGATATCAAACCAGAATCGCCACAATAAACTCCTTAATATCTTGATTAATATTTGTGTGCTTATTAAAATAAATAGTGTGCTTTCGTGTGCTAACGAATGCCTAAAAGATAGTACAATTTGGTTGCTCAAAAATAATTTTTTGATTTGTGGCGATTCTGGCTTGATATCAAGCCAGAATCGCCACAATAAACTCCTTAATATCTTGATTAATATTTGTGTGCTTATTAAAATAAAGAGTGTGCTTTCGTGTGCTAACGAATGCCTAAAAGATAGTACAATTTGGTTGCTCAAAAATATTTTTTTGATTTGTGGCGATTCTGGCTTGATATCAAGCCAGAATCGCCACCTTAAACTCCTTAATATATTGATTAATATTTGTGTGCTTATTAAAATAAATAGTGTGCTTTCGTGTGCTAACGAATGCCTAAAAGATAGTACAATTTGGTTGCTCAAAAATATTTTTTTGATTTGTGGCGATTCTGGCTTGATATCAAGCCAGAATCGCTACAATAAACTCCTTAATATCTTGGTTAATATTTGTGTGCTTATTAAAATAAATAGTGTGCTTTCGTGTGCTAACGAATGCCTAAAAGGTAGTACAATTTGGTTGCTCAAAAATATTTTTTTGATTTGTGGCGATTCTGGCTTGATATCAAACCAGAATCGCCACAATAAACTCCTTAATATATTGATTAATATTTGTGTGCTTATTAAAATAAATAGTGTGCTTTCGTGTGCTAACGAATGCCTAAAAGATAGTACAATTTGGTTGCTCAAAAATAATTTTTTGATTTGTGGCGATTCTGGCTTGATATCAAGCCAGAATCGCCACGTTAAACTCCTTAATATATTGATTAATATTTGTGTGCTTATTAAAATAAATAGTGTGCTTTCGTGTGCTAACGAATGCCTAAAAGATAGTACAATTTGGTTGCTCAAAAATAATTTTTTCATTTGTGGCGATTCTGGCTTGATATCAAGCCAGAACTTGATTAATATTTGTGTGCTTATTAAAATAAATAGTGTGCTTTCGTGTGCTAACGAATGCCTAAAAGATAGTACAATTTGGTTGCTCAAAAATAATTTTTTGATTTGTGGCGATTCTGGCTTGATATGAAGCCAGAATCGCCACAATAAACTCCTTAATATCTTGATTAATATTTGTGTGCTTATTAAAATAAATAGTGTGCTTTCGTGTGCTAACGAATGCCTAAAAGATAGTACAATTTGGTTGCTCAAAAATAATTTTTTGATTTGTGGCGATTCTGGCTTGATATCAAGCCAGAATCGCCACGTTAAACTCCTTAATATCTTGATTAATATTTGTGTGCTTATTAAAATAAATAGTGTGCTTTCGTGTGCTAACGAATGCCTAAAAGATAGTACAATTTGGTTGCTCAAAAATAATTTTTTCATTTGTGGCGATTCTGGCTTGATATCAAGCCAGAATCGCCACGTTAAACTCCTTAATATCTTGATTAATATTTGTGTGCTTATTAAAATAAATAGTGTGCTTTCGTGTGCTAACGAATGCCTAAAAGATAGTACAATTTGGTTGCTCAAAAATAATTTTTTCATTTGTGGCGATTCTGGCTTGATATGAAGCCAGAATCGCCACAATAAACTCCTTAATATCTTGATTAATATTTGTGTGCTTATTAAAATAAATAGTGTGCTTTCGTGTGCTAACGAATGCCTAAAAGATAGTACAATTTGGTTGCTCAAAAATAATTTTTTGATTTGTGGCGATTCTGGCTTGATATCAAGCCAGAATCGCCACGTTAAACTCCTTAATATCTTGATTAATATTTGTGTGCTTATTAAAATAAATAGTGTGCTTTCGTGTGCTAACGAATGCCTAAAAGATAGTACAATTTGGTTGCTCAAAAATAATTTTTTCATTTGTGGCGATTCTGGCTTGATATCAAGCCAGAATCGCCACGTTAAACTCCTTAATATCTTGATTAATATTTGTGTGCTTATTAAAATAAATAGTGTGCTTTCGTGTGCTAACGAATGCCTAAAAGATAGTACAATTTGGTTGCTCAAAAATAATTTTTTCATTTGTGGCGATTCTGGCTTGATATCAAGCCAGAATCGCCACAATAAACTCCTTAATATCTTGATTAATATTTGTGTGCTTATTAAAATAAATAGTGTGCTTTCGTGTGCTAACGATGTGCAAACGTTTGAGACATAATTTCATAATTTATTAATATGTGGCGATTCCCACTTGACGCACGTGAGAACTTTCCGTTTCGTAACTACCCCTCCCCCTGAAGGGTAGGAATGGTCAGTCAGCTGAGGTGGCCGGAGTGAAGGTCACAGCGACAAAAAAAAAAGGGGGATGTCTACCCTAGTGACACAGTTTCTTTCAAGAACATCTGGCTCGAAGGATAGCATGCTTGCGCCAAGTGTCATAGTTAAATATAATCAAAGTATATTTTAAGTGTCATATTATTTTAATTTTTCAACATAAGGATATTCATATTTAGATTTTTAATTTTAAGAAATTATGTGAGAACATCTCTTCTAATCTAGATAACTACACTTAGTGTTACAACAAGTGTCATTTGTTTTTGTTTTGATTCAGACTGATTTTCTAGGATTTGTTAAAGGAACAGGTTTTTCACTGGCGACCAGGCTATTTTATTCTATAAATTTTGAAAAATAGGAAAGAAGGTAATCCGTAAGTCGTTCAGTAAAAGAGAGAGAGGAGATTCCAGATAGAAGGTAATTTAATTTTGTAGGTAATCATATTATTTTAGTATTTTGATTTGAAAATAAATAAGGGTTCTTCTAAAAAAATAGTTAGTAGTAGTTAGAAGTTTCAGTAGTGCTATAGTTATTACTATATAAACAAGTATCGATTGGGATTGCTTAGCGTATTATTATTGCTTGTGTATTAGTTCATATCTTTATAGGAATGTCTATTGTATTCATTGCATTTGCTACAAGTTATTAAGTATAAGTAGTTATAGGAATTGATCATAAGATTATGTTAGACATTTGTATTCAAACTAACTTTGCCTATGCTGCAAGTGAGCATCCACTTTCTAACACGTTTCTTAAAGCATGAGCTGCACGTGCTTAATTACTAATTGGTGAGAGAGAAGGTGAAGTAAGAAAGATAAATTTATTCTTAGGTCGAATGATAGAATGATAAAATGATGAAGAGAATTTTATAGAGTTTTATGACAATGAAGTTAGCATATTAGTTTCCATATTCATTTCAAAGTACCATTTCTTATATATAAGAAAATGAGTTGATGTGTGTTTACACTTGATATTTATAACACTTAATTTGTGTGAGGATGTTATGAAATTTAGTCCGTAAGATGATTTACGTAACTTTTATTGATTAATAAATGCACATATACGTTATTATTTGCAAACTAGTTAAGAACGGATTCTAAGGATGTGTACACATATTTTTCTAACAGATACTATTGTACTCGTATCTATGAAAATTTTGTTGTGTGTCAATTTATAAATAAAATAGGTATTTTCTTGAAGTAATAGATGGTAGAAAGAGGTTTTTAGTTATAAGTTATGTATACTTTTTTCCAGTACTCTTGATAAACTTGTGAACAACATAATATTAAGGTGTGATTTTGGGTTATTTCCGGAGAAAGATTACAATTGTTACAGTACGAATAACAAGCAACAATTATGATATCTGAGATATTTTATATATGTGGTAATATGTATTTTATTCTACCATTAGCACCTTTTATGTTTTTCAGTAGTAGTTTAATAACTTTGAAATGACAGTGAAGGTAAAGAGTTAAGTATGTGCTGAAATAAATTTAATTAGATAGAAAATTTATTAATGATGGTCACGGTAAATTTGCAAACTTGTCTTTTTACGTATTTTGTTTACTTATTATAAATGAAAAACTATACATATAAAAGTGACGATCGCAAACTTATGTAATAAAAATGAACTAATCACATTAACATGTTGATAGGCCAATACGAGATCATACTATTGACGTATTTATACTTTGTAAATCTATTTTATACTGATGATATTCTAGGGCAAAAAGTATTTACATATTGTCATGTTTTGGCATTTTGTTCTTAAGTTTCTATGAAGAATCATATAAAAATCTAATTAACAGATAAAAAAAAAAATAAGTATTTTACTGATAGATTATGTCTTGAAAATATGAGTATTATGTCAACTTTTAACTCATGGAAAAATGACATCTTGAACTCTTGTCTGTTTATTATGTTCAATATCATAATTCTAATCAATTTCAAAATAAATATGTTATCTGGTAGTTTCAAAAGTGAAACCTAAGTAGAAGTTTATTTTCAATTATAGGTGGATGTATATGAGAATCAACACCTGTGTTCTTATGTTCATGAGGTAATTGAGTTCAAAATGTTTTAATTTCATTTTAGTATATTCAAATGTCCCATATGTTATGCTGAATTTACTGATATTAGATAAAGGTTGAAATTTCATTTGCTTATTAGTGTATTTTATTGATCTTTTTCTTTATGTTTACGTGTATGAGGTATTTTAAAAATGGGTTATAAAAATCTGTCTAATTTATCATCATGATGGTCAGATAATTACTAAAGAGAAAGACAATTATCTGTATACAATTCGTGTTCATGTTACTTCTTTTATTCAGCATTTATTCATGTACTTTTCAGGTTCCAAAATGACCATTAGAAAGTAAGAAAATTTAATATATTGCTAATAGAGTTCACCATTATCATATTATTAATATACTTGATATGGTCATATCATTCATATTTTGATTTTCAATAAATATATTCGAGTGAATAATTCTCTACTAAGTGTAATCATGATTCGTGTAATAACATTATCTCTCTATGTGTGAATGGTAGAAGTAAAATGTATGTGTATAATATATCCTGCAATTTTTGGAAAAATGAAGTAAATGAAAACGAGTATATTCGTAATGCATGGTGATGAAGTATTTAGGATAGACAATTATTGACATTAAATAACAATGTGATTAAACGCTAAACAAACATTACGTGAAGTGATGGTGATAGAACATTTAATCGGAGACAATCTGAACATTTCACCAAGGAGATGAACTCTCATCAGTGGTGCGGAAGAAATCACGTGTCCCTTACCCACACATCCAGTTAATCGACGTGCCGTGGTGTAATTTGTGAAAAGCTTCCAGAAGTTCCCCATAGACTCAAAGTGACAAAAGAGTTGTTTCCTCTGTAGACACCTGAGAACACCAAAACTTTATGAAGTCCAAACCCAGTGACGTTTGGCATTCCAGATAGAAAGAAGAGAGAATAACCCATCCTTCTTTCCTTCCCATCCCAACGACTTGCGAAGACATCGGCAGTTATTAATCCTTGTTAACCGAGAAGACAAATATACCCTTCAACCTTATTAAGTCAGATTTACCCAACCTTATGAAGAAAGAAGAAGATGTCATGGTGTGACAGAACTTAATGGACAAAAGTCCAGCTGAACTATATACAGGGTGTCCACCAAGTGAATGAACAAAGTTTAGTGTGATTATATACAGGGTGTTCGACTAGTGAAAGACAGTTTCATCTCATCATATACAGGGTGTTCCACTAGTGAAGGACAAATGATGAAAAATTTCTTCACAAGTTCAGAAATTTTTCCCCGGGGGAACGGGAATATATAGCAATTCTATGTTGCTCAAAGTTGAGAATACTTTCCTTCGGAAAGTTGGGAACCAAGTTTCTTCCTGTGTGGGCTCTTCTCTTCCCAGCCGGGGAGGGACCAGGACGAAGGAATGCAAGAAGTGACAAATGAGCCCTGTATCCCTTCGACTGGACACTGCCCATCGTCGCTGAACTAATTTAGGGAACATGTGGCAGAAACTGGAGGATCCAGAGAATGACCAGGAGATGCTATTCCCACGGTTTGGTAAAAACAACGCCGGACAATCTCATTGGGCCAGGGGGACACGTGATCCACCAAAACCTACAGTTTTGGGATATAGTTTGGAAGAAAGGACAGTGTGGCACGAGACTGGAAATAGAGAGTACCCGCCAACAGTGTGCGACTAGGCTCGAAAAGGAACATTATCCTCCAAAGTGTGTGACGAGACTTGGAATAGAGTAACTTACACGGTAGATTGTGTGCATAAGAGTTCGAACCCGGGACAGTATTGTGTTATAAGTGTACAATCGTGTGTGGCGATAAGTGCCAATCATGTGTAACAAGTGTATCCTTTTTCTTGTGTAAGTATGTTAGGTTTATGTCTTTATTAATTAAACATGTTAAAATCAATGTTTGTTTCCCTTATCTGCAGGGTTTAGAAATTAATATCTGATCATTGGTAACTGCAACGGGTAAACAAGACCAGGTAATGTTAGGTCGAGCTCTTGGCTCATAAATCCCCCTAGCTTCCCTGGCCGAATCCTGGAACGGACCGTTGCTAACCCACCAAATCTGTTATAAACTGCCGTGTTCACAGGGCAGCATGCGTATGTGAGTGGTTTGATGAACACTCGGGCACCCTATCGCATCTCGCCTCGCCCGCTATATCACCTGATCTTACCCCCATAGAACGTTTGTGGGACGTTTTGGAACAGCGGGTGAAACGCCGAAATCATCCTGGCAATTTGGAGGCTTTACGTGATCTTCTGATCAGCGAGTGGTGTCAACTGGATATGGAAAACCTGCAGAACCTTGTAGGCTAATTACCTCGCCGAATCAAGGCGGTTATCAGGGCTAGAGGTGGTGTTACTCGGTATTAGAGTGATGTCTCCAGGGGGTGACTAATTTTTTGTCCGGTGAGCTTATGATTGCATAAACACATGTTCTCAATGCATGGAGGGAATCGTGTGATAGTAGGC